>NC_057811.1:408000049-408300049 GCF_018294505.1 Triticum aestivum | reverse complement strand
GAGATCTTGGTGCAGACATGTCCCGAGGTGTCAACAAAAACAGAGCTTCGCGATACCCCGGTGAAGCTAGTTATGCTGATGTTGCGGGTGTACTCGACCGGCTCAATCCAATCAAGGTATCCAAAGAGCGTCATATATGCCAGTCCTTGTTTTCCTTGGAAGGAGAAGTCCAGAACTCGCCGATGGCGAAATCAAAGAGGACTGATCGCAAGTAGAACGGTGACTTTGCGCGAAGATCACTAGGGCCATGAGGGACGCGTCCTCCCCACCGCTCCAACCCACTGCCGCACCCGAGGGCCCGCCCACGGCCAGAGATCCACCGTTGCCGATAGCCATCACCGCGGGGAGGCAGAGCAGCAGCCACCGGCCCTTGCTGCCGCAGCCCACGTCGCCGATCGACCAGAGCTGTCCGTCGCGCCAAGGCACACTCCGCCGTCGTGCCGCCTGTCGCGCCGCAGGTCTTTGATTTGCAGGATTTTCAAAACACATTACAGGAAAAACACATAATTACAACGGCATGTCCCCTTAAATCCTAGAGGACCAAAAGATCACGGAAGTTTGGATCAGAAAGTTTTCAATGTCGTGGAGAAAATAAAAGAAATGTACAAGAGGTTTGAGTAGTTAAACATTCTTTTCAGAGTAGAGTCCTAAGCAATCCCTAGGAATTTTCCTAAGGATTCCAATCCTACAACTCAAACAGTCTACATAGGGGAAGAGGCCTAGGGATCAAGATCCTCCAAAAGAAACTATGAAAATTTCATTAAATAAAAGGACCCCATAGGTGCTTCTTTTGTTTGGAATATTCCGAAGAATGAGAATAAGAAAAACACATACATGGGACAGGATTGCATGTGCAAAGTATATGATTGTGAAAGCACGAGAATTTCCAGGTTTTGGTGTTTGGTTCGTATGAATAGGTAGAACATGGTGTAAAAACCTATGGCATTTTTTTAAAACCTGTGGCATTTTGCCTTTGTGCGTAGCAATGTGTGGTTGAGGGTTGAGTGGATTGCAATTCCTTTGTTGTTCCTTCAGAACTCAAACCAAATGAAACTCTCCTCCCTTTACCATATGACATTCTTTTCAATAAAATGGGCGAATAGTGTCACAAACAAACAAAACCACATTTTATGTTGTTTTCCACCCTTCCTTGCTATGAATCAAGAGGCCCTTAGTGTATAGCCCATGTTTTGTTTACGTGGGCCATAAATGACATTGATAGTTCGATTTGATAGACCACACAATATCTATAATATTAAATATATATGTTGCATTGCCTCAGAAAAAATATCTGTTGCATGATTTCTATGGAATTTTTGGGTGCATATACCAATACCGTGTGCAGCCACACACACATACTCGCGTGACATCCTCGCACGAACTAGTAGTACAATTCATTTACATTGTAAATTTTCAACGACGCTGTTTGTAAAAAGTAGTCCCACACATTCCTACAAATTTTGGAAGTCTTTTAAATTTATTTGTGAGTTGTCTTGCATTTTCCCTTAACTAATAGTATCTCTTTAATTAATACTCCATTTGTTCACTTTTATAGATGTTACTCCTCTTATCCATATTAATTGTAACTTTTTTTCTGAATCAAATGCACTCTATATAGACACGTTTTAGTGTCTTTATTCACTCATTTTAGTCCTTATGTAGTCCGTATTAAAATTTCCAAACATCTTATAAAAGTGAATCGGAGGGAGTATCAAAATTCCGTTAGTTGTGAGGCGGTTCTATGGAATGAATGATTATTGGCTCTTTGAATAAACACTCTCATGTTGCCTTTTCCGTCGGCATGCAGCTATACCATGCATGCACCTAATGCTAATGTCAGTGTCATCGGTACCACGTTTCTGGGATCACTGTTCCGTGGTCTTCGCACCCCACCATAGCCACCTAGCGATTGATGTGGATCTCTCTAGCCAGCAGCAGGTCGAGCTCGCACTTGGCAAACACGTCGTCTACCGGCACCACATCACACACTGCCAAGCAGTAGCACTCACACCACTGTTCGAACCCATCTGTGAGCATCCTTTCGAAGGGAAAAAAAGAAAAGGAGGCGCCACTGCCATCGCCAATGAATGAGCGTGAACGAGGGCGGTCATGTGGCAGCCATGGCTCTTTTTGGCGCGCATGTTGCTTTGCCGGTGGGCGTCGGAGAGCGACGCGGTGCACCGGTCGAGTCGTCCCTCTCAACGCAAGAGGGCCGGGCTATTGCAGCGGCCGGGAGCTCACCCGTGCCAAACAGGCGTTGGTGTCACGGCCGTGGTGGTGTGTCTGGTGTTGACGATGTCGGAAGGAACGGGAAGATCGGCTAGCTAGCTAGTGTGCAGCCGAACCAATCTATGATTGGATGGTTAGGTGGACTGTGATATCTTCAGTTTATCAGAGTTTAAATCCTGGATGCTCGTATTTATTCTGTACTATTTTAGAAATTTCGGCGACGCGTGTTTAGTGGGAGGAGACGTCCTCGTCGGTTACGAGGCGCCTGCAATGACTTCGTAAATATGTCGGCTCAGTCTCTCAAAGGTGCCTACAGGGATAGAATGTGCGTCTGTGCGTTCATAGGGGTGAGTGTATGCATGTATATATGAGCGCTTGCGTCTATACTGTGTTAAAAAAAGCTAGCTAGTGTGCATCGGAAGCGACCCTGGGTGTGCACTGTGGTGGGTACGTCTTCGTGCGCGTGTTGCTGTCGATGCGTGCTTCGCCGCGTATGGTATGGAGGTTGTGTGCTGCTCAAGACACGCTCGTAGTAGGGAAGTAAAAAGCCTATATGCTAGGTCAAAGCTGGCACTGGCAGTGATGGCGCACTCGTGATTTGATTTGTCGTTCGTTAATTACTCCATAAGCACCGTGTGATGAAAGCCCGGACTTTCCATTATCGATAATGATATCGCCATCATGGGTCATGGCTACCTAGTATGTTAGGGTTAATGGGACCATGTCAGCTTGTTAGCGTCCCATCGGTCCACATAATTGATCAAGGTGGTCGTGAAATGGGAAAAGGACCTGAGAAATTAAGTCGGGTCGATGGAGCCATTCTCAAGAAATCATGAAAGGCAGGTCGGGACAACTTGAAAGCGAGAGGTTAGTTTTTTTTAACACGGTACAACGCATGTGCCCACATACACTCATTTCTATGAACACACATTCTATCCCTATGAGTATCTCTGATTGAACCGACACAACAACAATGAATGAACATCGCCGAAAAGTTTAAAATAAATTCAAAAAAATGTGGACACCGGTGCCAAGTCAAAGACTTGAACACTGATGGGCTAGTTGCATCGTAAGAAACCTAGCCATTTGAGCTACACTCACTCACTCACTTCAGGATACGAGCAAAGTTAAAAACTTCAAAGTCACGATGCTCGTCTCATCCAGCCACAACCACATGTAGTACAACACATGGGCACGATACTTGAGAAATCGCAGCACCCCAGCGTGACCTCCGGTGCCCGAGAACGAGAAGAGGGAAAAAGCTAGCGAGGCCAGCAGGAGCTCGTGGGTAAAAGTGTTTATCCACCCTAACCCAACCCAGCCCAACCGATCAGACATTGCCGGTTGAAAAAGTTGCACCATATCAAGTTATCAACCGACACGACTCACTGGATCGACTGCCTACGTCGTCATTCGTCAAGCTCCGGGCCAATGCCAAATCAAATCCCAATGGCAGGCAGCTCTGCCGATCACATGCATGAACGATCTTATTCGTTCCGGGGAGGGAGGCGACAAGTAGGGTCGGCCGTGGGCACTGTGCCCTGATAGGCTGAGCCTGTGATGGATGGCAAGATCCGTTCTTCCTGTTTGCCGTGGGCGACGCGCGCGGTCCTGCATGCTGCATGCATGGACCAGGGGAGGAGGTAGCTAAGCTAGGGAGCGAATAAGATCGTTCATGCCGGGCGAGCCAGCATAACGTCCCGACGCCGTACCGTAACCACGTAGTCGTACGTGCGCGCGGGACCTCCAGATCCGTTCCCCGTACGTGGTACGTTGCACGTAATATAGCCCGCCATGGTCCAAGCACGCCGGCTATATATGCCCCCGCCGCATTTACACGGGTGTCGCCGTCGCCGTCGCCGGTGTACGTTATCTGCGCGTGCATGTGCTAGTTGCTGCCCAGATCCGCGTGTACGTACCAGCTAGCTGTGCGTCTGACATTCTGGCTGGCTCAGCTCGCGCGCGTGATGCCATATTGACTTCTTGTCCGCTGGTATGGCATCCGCATCTGCTGCTCCGGCCCGTGCCTTGTTTCCGATAACATATGCTTGGCGTCTCGGCGGCCTGCGGCCCCTCGCCGTCGCCGTCGCCGTTGTCTAGAGCCGCGGCCTGGTGCACGTCGGCGACGTCCCGCGCGAGGCAGAGCGGATCGCAACCAGCGGAGGACGTCCCTTCTTGTCCGCGCGCGCACAGCATGCAGGACCACAACGACCAGGACATGGTCACGGCTCGGACGTCGTCGCCGGCAAATGGGTGGCGCCTGGGACCGATCGATCGATCGCACAAACGCTTCATCATATATAGAGGACCCGGGTTGTAGTACAAACTCAGATGGAGTGGGGCCAACTCCAGCACACTGACTCCAAACGAACGTCCGTTTTACCTGGATTCTGTCCATTTGAGTAGGGCAATAGAATCATGTCCGGGCCTGTTCTGAGATGCGGTGGCCGTGCGCCCAGCACGCGGACGCATCTTTTGGCCCCATCCTGTCCGCCACGGCCAAAAATACACGTATATTCACATTTCAATGTTCAAAACAAGTTTGCACGTTCAAATATTAATTGTCTGAAAATAAAAATAATTTTACAACCCAATCGAAATTGTCTCTAATAAAATAGTTTTACGACCGAATCGAAATTGTCTTGAATGAACATAATGAACCAATACATCTATTGGTTGCCAATGTGAGTCCACACGTGCTCAACCAAGTCATTTTGAAGATCCAAATGAGTGTGCCAATCATGCAGTTCACGATGAAATTGGGCAAACTGTTCAAACGTGACCGGTTCTTGGTGCAGGGGCTCAACATTTTCACCTTGAAAATCAAATCCTTGATCGAAGATGTTGTTATCACGCTCGTCCTCGACGATCATGTTGTGCATGATCACACAAACAGTCATCACCTCCCAAAGCTTCCCTTCATCCCGTGTCAGTGCAGGGTTTCGAACGATACCCCATCGGGATTGAAGCACACCAAAAGCACGTTCCACATCCTTTCTAGCACTCTCTTGCATTTGGGCAAATCTCTTTCTCTTCTCACCTTGGGGGTTTGAGATTGTCTTCACAAAAGTTGACCACTAAGGATATATACCATCAGCTAGGTAGTATCCCTTGTTGTACTGTTGGCCGTTGATCTCAAAGTTGACAGGTGGGGAGTGGCCTTCTGCAAGCCTTGTGAAGACTGGAGAACGCTGCAGCACGTTGATATCATTATGAGAACCTGCCATGCCGAATAAAGAATGCCGTATCCAAAGATCCTGTGAAGCCACCGCTTCTAATATGACAGTGCACGCTTTAACATGCCCCTTGTACTGGCCCTGCCAAGCAAATTGATAGTTCTTACACTCGCAGTGCATACAATCTATGCTGCCAAGCATGCCTGGAAAGCCTCTAGCTGCATTGGTCGCCAACAATCTCTCCGTATCAGCGACATTTGGCTGCCTCAAGTACTCAGGGCCAAACACTGCCACTACGGCCTTGCAGAAGTTGTACAGTGACAGCAGACATGTGAACTCACTCATACACACATACTCATCCACCAGATTGCCTGAAATTCCATATGCAAGCATGCGGATGGCCGCGTTGCATTTCTGGTAAGAGGAGAATCCAAGCTTGCCAAGGGCATCCGTCTTGCACTCCAAGTATGGGCCATGAGCAACCACTCTCTCTCGGATACGATTGAACACATGCCTTGCCATACGAAAACGGCGACGGAATTTATCCGGCTTGAAGAGCGGGGTGTTCGCAAAGTAATCGGCATAGAGCAGGGCGTGGCCTCTCTCCCTGTTGCGATTCAGGTTGGGAGCACGGCTAGGGACTGACTCCCTATACCGAGGAAGCCGCCGTTCAATGTGGTCATGAACGACCAGTGCAGCCACCACAAGATCTTCGCCATCTGAGAACGAATCGTCCGATGAATAAATGAAGTGGTGGAACAAAAATTCATCTCCACTGTCCATACCTTTGTGGGCAAAGTGTCAAACACCTTGCGATCGTGGGGCAAAGAGGCCGCGATGATCACCTCGATGCAGCAGGGGTAGTTGGCGGCCGGCTACTGGCCGCTCTGGAGCACTCGACGGAAGCTGTCGTGGCTGCCGTGGTCCATATCTGTCGCCGGCGGTCGTATCCTCTCTGGCACCGGCTACGACGACGACGGCCAAATCTCCTCCAAGCGACGGCCAAAACTCCTACAAAAGCGCGACCGTGGTGGCGGCCATGTCGAGACGCGGTTTGGTATGGACGTCCGGGGGGTGAGCAGTGAGGAGGCGGCCAGAGAATAGTGGCGGCGCCGGCGGCGGGGTGGGACGGGGGAGAGCGGGTGGAGGCGTTGGAAGCGAATGGACTGCTAGTGTCCCCGACAGGCGGGCCACGGTGGGACAAGGGCGTGCGTCCAGCCCGTCCGCGCGATGCCCGTTTCACCCCAAACTCGGCGCAAGTTTGGGCCGGGAATGGGTCGAAAACGGACGAAATCCGGACATTTGTCCGTTTGGGGCCGCGCGTTGGGTCGCGCTATTCGTTCGTTCTACCCCAAACGGACGCACCCGGATGGGATGGGGTCGCACGCTGGAATTGGCATGAGAAAAGCACCCGTCTATGTGTCTTTGCTTAATTTCAATATCAAGCAGCTACTTTCATCGATTGAACCGACATCGAGGGCCTGTTCGGTTGGGAGGGTTTACCTTCTTGCGGAAAGGGCCGGGTTTTAGATGATCGGATGCAGGTTTTGCATGCCCAGCAATATGTAGATTGGGACCTCCTCATACTGGTTAGATGCTTGAATTTTCTTGGAGCGTTAGACCTTCATTCAACGTCCACCTACAGACCGCGCATTGTTGTTCTTCTTCTTCCTCTCCGGTGCTACCGTCATGTTGTCGTTGCCCCCGGTCCCCGCCCACTCATAGCTTGCAGTCATCGGTAGAGAGTCCACGTCCTCCCCGTCTCGCGCCGGGGAAAAGCTGAAATCGACTGCCGCTTCAAAATTTTCCAGGCACATGATTGCTTACCAAAGGCATGTAAATTACTAGAACATTAGAGTATCTACAGCCGACTTTGCAAATCTGGCCCCTCAAACGCCCGCGGACGGGGTCGGGCGTGTCTGTGGACAGTGACCGGTCACGTCTCAAATTAGCAACTTTGCATCCGCCTCTCTCATATTTTTATCACCCCATATATCCATACAAAGCATGCAAAGAAATCCTGGTGGTGGAGCTCCGCCAGGTCCGGTGCCTCCGCTGGCCGTTGGGTCCGTGTCGGCCGCTGCGGGTCGCGGCGGCGGTCTGGGGCCTAGGCCGCCGGTGTCTGGGCCGGTCGTTCCGGCGCCCGCGCTAGCCGCTGCGGGGCGTGGCAACGCGCAGGGGCCTAGGCCGCCACCGCCCGGGGCAGCCGTGGTGGCGCCTCGCAAACAGGCGCAGGCGCATGGGCAGCAGCCGCGGGCTGCGCCACCGCCCCACGTCGTCGCTAGGCTGCCGCAAAAATGGGCTGGGCCGGTGCAGACGCAGGCACCGCCACCTCAACATGTGCATGTGGGCGATGGAGGCGCATGACATGCTCGTTTACCGGTTAACCGTGGTGGTATTGGACAACCTCGGGGACAATGGGGCGACGATGGTTACAATGCTTATGGTGATGGCCAACATCGTGGCTCGTCGTCGGCGGGCGGCGGGCGTGGCTATGCATGGCAGAGTTATGGAACAGCAGAAAGACCGTTTTATGGCCCCTCGGGAGGCTTTGTTGATGGGGCATCTGGCCCAGATTACCGGCAGAGAGGTGGCTACCGAGGTCATCGTGGTGGCCACGGTGGTAGGAACCGTTACCGCCAACCTCCATTGCCTGTCGTGGTAGAGCCGGCGGCATCCTCGGAGGTGGCTGCTTCCGGACAGACGCCGGAATTGTCCGGTCAGGTTATGGACGCGGTGACGGCGCTAGCTAATGCTGAGGTGCCTGAGACTACGACGGGTGCTGTCGACGCCACCGACAGGACAGATGCTGATAGAGCTTCCAAGTGGGCTCGTAAAAAGGAGAAGATGTTGTGTTATCGTTGTGGTGAGAGGGGCCACTTCATAGCTGAATGCGTGACTGAGTTATGTGATACTTGCCTCAAGCCAGCGCATGACACGGGGGAGTGCCCAATACTGCGTGATCAGATGCCGAGTATTACCATTTATGGAGTTTATTGTGCCGAGTTGATGTTTTTTGAGTCTCCTAGTGCGAGGGTGATCCCAGAGGAGCCCCAGAGCATGACCACGGGGATTGTCAAAGTTACGAAAGGTGATGTGTCTGAGGCTCAGATTATGCAGAGGCTTAGTGAGTTAGTTCCAGGTAATTTTTAGTGGGAGCTTATTCGACTCGAGGCCAATATGTATAAGGTTTACTTCCCTACAACAGAGGACTTGGAGCGTCTTCTGAGTTTTGGGTTGTGCAGAGTGCCTGGCACAGAGTGCATCCTCGGGTTTCATGAGTGGAAGAAGGTAGAGCCATAGGACAAGCCTCTCACTCAGGTCTGGTTGCGATTCTCGGGGGCTCCATCGAAGCCACTTCAGGATGCTCGGGTTGCTGCTAGCTTGGGGATACTGGTTGGGAAAACCGAGAGGGTGGCCATGGCATTTACCCGAGCCAACGGGGTGGCCCGACTGCTGGTGAGTGTCCTAAACATCGAGTTTGTGCTTGACGGGGTTAAGTGGACTCATAGGGGCCAGGTTTATAACCTTGAGATTGAGTTTGAGGACACCGATCTTTTCGTTGAGGCTCTCACAGGGACTGATGTGGATATGCATGATAAGGATGATGGATCGGGTAATACGGAAGGGCGAGGGGAGGATGTTGGGCATGAGTTGTCCAACGGCCCGGGTTCCGCCTCACAGACGCCCAGGAATGGGGCTGCACCTTCAGCTACGGTGCCTATGAACACTCTGAGATTTGGTTCTTTTGAGCCAGCTTCCGCTCCTCCTAGGTTGTGGAGCGATCGCGTGGAGTTTGAGGATGTGCTAGAACGCACGCTCCCTCCCTTAGACTTTGTAGAGATTGGTGGCTCTCTGGTTGGGTGCCTGGAGGCGACTGTCACTGTGATGACTTCGGTCGGGGGGGGGGGAGGATCATGGGCAGGTGGCCCCCAGTTCTCCCGCTCCTTCTGTTGTTTCGCCGTAGATGAGGACTCCGGCGGATGTGACTGTGTTGCCAATCGGTGACGGCACCGGTTTGGGAGGGGGGCCTAGGTAGTTGGCCTCGGCTTCCTCGTCTCCTGCGGCGGTCGGGGCGGCCGAGCCTGCGGCGTCCACGGGCCCCGAGTGCCGGCTGACACCTGCTCTGCTGCAGGGGCTGATCCAGCCGACGCCGACCAAGGTCGTCACGTCTCCCTCCAGCCAGAGGGCCGGGTCGGGTGGGGGGCGGGGGCAGGCGGCCCCCGCACTCACCTCCCCTCGCTCCCTTTTGGATGGGACGCCCTCCCCTCACTCGCTTTTGGATGGGACGCCGGCCATGTTGGCCGCGTCTCCCTCCAGTATGAGGGCGGGGTCAGGTGGGGAGCGTGGGCAGGTGGCCCAGCACTCACTTCCCCCGCACTCGCCGGGGGCGTTGGGGTCCCCGCCGGTGCTTGCGGCGGGCTTTGGTGCTTCTCCGGGTGTTGCAGCCTGGCCATGCGTTGGGGGTGGGGCTGGAGGCCTTACCCCAAACGGGGCCACTCGGGAGGAGGTCATCGCTTTTGGAGGCATTCCAGATCCTGTATCTGAGGGGCGACAGATGAGCTGCCGCCTCGAGGACGAGCCGGATGTTGATGACATGCAGCTGAGGTGCGCCATGTGGGCGGCCAAGCTTCGTGACATTGAGGTCACTACTGGTATGTCAGTCAACACTTCCAATTCCATTCTGCATTTTTCTAATGATGAGACTATTCATAATGCAAATCAGTTAGGAGTTTCACTAGGTAGTTATGACAGTGAAATCTCTAATTCCGTTAATGATATACTGGATCTTGAAGCGGAATGCACTTTAGAACTGATTCGCAACTTAGCAGCGGTCAAACCTATGAATGATTCCGACATAGATGCATTGGGAGTCAGGGTGCTAGATACTTTCTGTGCGGACCTTGCCCCATCCCTCCCTGAGACAGAGGAGGAGGATGGTTCTATACCCCCAGGTGATATTGCCCCGATCGAGGATCGGGTTGTCAGGTCCACAGAGCCCGGTTGTGAGGACCGGGTGGAGGATCAAAACAAGCCTAAACTCAAGTGGAGGCGAAAGATTTATCTAGCTTCGGCGATGTGTAGAAGTGCTAGGAACCGTACTACTAAAAAAATTCATGATGAGTTATGAGAGGAATTTTTTGGAATAGCAGATGTTTGAGAGACTTGGCTAAAATAAGATTTCTAGCGGATGCTTCTATCGAACATAGGTTGGATTTTATCGCCCTCTCTGAACGGACAGCACCTCCGTGTTCAACACATGTACGGAGCGGGGACGTCTCCTCCTTCTTGATCTAGCAAGGGGGAGGAGAAGTTGATGGAGATCCAGCAGCACGACGGCGTGGTGGTGGAAGTAGCGGGATCCCGGCAGGGCTTCGCCAAGCGCAAGCGGGGAGGAAGAGGTGTCACGGGAGGGAGGGGGTACTGCTCCCATGCGCCTCCCCACTATATATAGGGGTGGAGGGGGCTGGTTTCTTGCCCTCCAAGTCCATTGGGGCGTTGGCAAAGGTGGGGGAAAGAAATCCCATCATTTCCCTTCCCCACCGATTGTTATCCCCCTTTTTTAGGGATCTTGATCTTATCCCTTCGGGATATGATCTTATTCCTTCTAAGGTGGGATCTTGGTGCGCCTTGACCAGGGGTGTGGGGCCTTGCCCCCACTACCCACGTTCATGTGGGTCCACCATGCAGGTGGGCCCCACTTCGGAACCTTCTAGAACCTTCCTGGTACAATACCGAAAAAATCCCGAACATTTTCCGGTGGCCAAAATAGGACTTCCCATATATAAATCTTTACCTCCGGACCATTCCGGAACTCCTCGTGACGTCCGGGATCTCATCCGGGACTCCGAACGACTTTTGGATTTCTGCATACTAATATCTCTACAACCCTAGCGTCACCGAACCTTAAGTGTGTAGACCCTACGGGTTCGGGAGACATGCAGACATGACCGAGACGACTCTCCGGTCAATAACCAACAGCGGGATCTGGATACCCATGTTGGCTCCCACATGTTCCACGATGATCTCATCGGATGAACCACGATGTCGAGGATTCAATCAATCCCGTATATAATTCCCTTTGTCAATCGGTACGTTACTTGCCCGAGATTCGATCGTCGGTATCCCAATACCTTGTTCAATCTCGTTACCGGCAAGTCACTTTACTCGTACCATAATGCATGATCCCGTGACCAAACACTTGGTCACATGGAGCTCATTATGATGATGCATTACCGAGTGGGCCCAGAGATACCTCTCCGTCATACGGAGTGACAAATCCCAGTCTCGATTCGTGCCAACCCAACAGACACTTTCGGAGATACCTGTAGTGCACCTTTATAGCCACCCAGTTACGTTGTGACGTTTGGTACACCCAAAGCATTCCTACGGTATCCGGGAGTTGCACAATCTCATGGTCTAAGGAAATGATACTTGACATTAGAAAAGCTCTAGCAAACGAACTACACGATCTTGTGCTATGCTTAGGATTGGGTCTTGTCCATCACATCATTCTCCTAATGATGTGATCCCGTTATCAATGACATCCAATGTCCATGGTCAGGAAACCATAACCATCTATTGATCAACGAGCTAGTCAACTAGAGGCTTACTAGGGACATGTTGTGGTCTATGTATTCACACATGTATTACGGTTTCCAGTTAATACAATTATAGCATGAACAACAGACAAATATCATGAACAAGGAAATACAATAATAACCATTTTATTATTGCCTCTAGGGCATATTTCCAACAGTCTCCCACTTGCACTAGAGTCAATAATCTAGTTCACATCACCATGTGATTAACACTCAAAGTTCACTAGAGTCAATAATCTAGTCCACATCACCATGTGATTAACACTCAATGAGTTCTAGGGTTTGATCATGTTATGCTTACGAGAGAGGTTTTAGTCAACGGGTCTGCAACATTCAGATCCGTGTGTGCTTTACAAATCTCTATGTCATCTTGTAGATGTAGCTACCACGCGCTACTTGGAGCTATTCCAAATAACTGCTCTCCTATACGAATCCGGTTCACTACTCAGAGTCATCCGGATTAGTGTCAAAGTTTGCATCGACGTAACCCTTCACGACGAACCCCCTTTCCACCTCCATAATCAAGAAAATTCATTAGTCCACTAGATACTAAGGATAAGTTCGACCGCTGTCATGTGATCCCTTCCTGGATCACTATTGTACCCCTTGACTAACTCATGGCAAGGCACACTTCAGGTGCGGTACACAGCATAGCATATTGTAGAGCCTACGTCTAAAGCATAGGGGACGACCTTCGTCCTTTCTCTTTCTTCTGCCGTGGTCAGGTCTTGAGTCTTACTCAATACTCACACCTTGTAACACAGCCAAGAACTCCTTCTTTGCTGATCTATTTTGAACTCCTTCAAAATCTTGTCACGGTATGTATTCATTTGAAAGTACTATTAAGCGTTTTTGATCTATCCTTATAGATCTTGATGCTCAATGTTCAAGTAGCTTAATCCAGGTTTTCCATTAAAAAACACTTTTCAAATAACCCTGGATGCTTTCCAGAAATTCTACATCATTTCTGATCAACAATATGTTAACAACATATACTCATCAAAAATTCTATAGTGCTCCCACTCACTTCTTTGGAAATACAAGTTTCTCATGAACTTTGTATAAACCCAAAATCTTTGATCATCTCATCAAAGCGTTCATTCCAACTCCGAGATGCTTACTCCAATCCTTAGAAGGATTGCTGGAGCTTTGCATACTTGTTAGCATCTTTCAGGATTGACAAAACCTTCTGGTTGTATCACATACAACCTTTCCTCAAGAAAATCGTCGAGGAAACAATGTTTTGACATCCTATCTGCAAGATTTCATAAATAATGCAGTAACTGCTAATATAATTCTAACAGACTCTTAGCATCGCTACGAGTGAGAAAGTCTCATCGCAGTCAACTCCTTGAACTTGCCGGAAAACATCTTAACGACAAGTCGAGCTTTCTTAATGGTGACACTTACCATCATTGTGTGTCTTCCCTTTAAAATCCATCTGTACCCAACAGCCTTACGACCATCAAGTAGTTCTTTCAAAGTCTATACTTTGTTTTCATACATGGATCCTCTCGAATTTTATGGCCTCGAGCCATTCGTCGGAATCCGGGCCCACCATCGCTTCTCCATAGCTCGTAGGTTCATTGTTGTCTAGCAACATGACTTCCAAGACAGGATTACGTACCACTCGGAAGTAGTACGCATCCTTGTCGTCCTATGAGGTTTGGTAGTGACTTGATCTGAAGTTTCATGATCACTATCATAAGCTTCCACTTCAATTGGTGTAGGTGCCACAGGAACAACTTCCTGTGCCCTACTACACATTAGTTGAAGTGACGGTTCAATGACCTCATCAAGTCTCCACCATCCTCCCACTCAATTCTTTCGAGAGAAACTTTTCCTCGAGAAAGGACCCGTTTCTAGAAACAATCACTTTTGCTTCCAGATCTGAAATAGGAGGTATACCCAACTGTTTTGGGTATTCTACGAAGATGCATTTATCCGCTTTGGGTTCGAGCTTATCAGCCTGAAAGTTTTTCACATAAGCGTCGCAGCCCCAAACTTTTAAGAAACGACAGCTTAGGTTTCTGTAAACCATAGTTCATACGGTGTCGTCTCAACGGAATTGCGTGGTGCCCTATTTAAAGTGAATGCGGTTGTCTCTAATGCCTAACCCATAAACGATAGTTGTAATTCGATAAGAGACATCATGGTATGCACCATATCCAATAGGGTGCAGTTATGATGTTCGGACACACCATCACAATATGGTGTTCCAGGCGGTATTAGTCATGAAACAATTTCCATAATTTCTTAATTGTGTGCCAAACTCGTAACTCAGATATTCATCTCCATGATCATATCACAGACATTTTATCCTCTTGTCACGACGATCTTCACTCTGATATTACATGAACCTTTCAATAATTCAGACTTGTGTTTCATCAAGTAAATATTCTCAGCATCTACTCAAATCATCTGTGAAGTAAGAACATAACGATATCCACTGCGCGCGTCAGCACTCATTGGACTACACACATCAAATGTATTACTTCCAACAAGTTGCTCTCTTGTTCCATCTTACTGAAAACGAGGCCTTTCAGTCATCTTGCCCATGTGGTATGATTTGTATGTCTCAAGTGATTCAAAATCAAGTGAGTCCAAATGATCCATCTGTATGGACTTTCTTCATGCTAATGATGTGATCCCGTTATCAATGACATCCAATGTCCATGGTCAGGAAACCATAACCATCTATTGATCAACGAGCTAGTCAACTAGAGGCTTACTAGGGACATGTTGTGGTCTATGTATTCACACATGTATTACGGTTTCCAGTTAATACAATTATAGCATGAACAACAGACAATTATCATGAACAAGGAAATACAATAATAACCATTTTATTATTGCCTCTAGGGCATATGTCCAACAAAGTTGTCCAAGGGGACGCTAATAGTCAATTCTTTCATTTGATCACCAATGGCAAGCATAGAAAGAAAAGAATCTTTCAGCTAGAGCAAGATGAGGGGACGATTTTAGGACAGGAAAACCTAAAATTATACATAACCAACTACTACAAGCAGCTTTTTGGGCCTCCGGAGGATAATTTCGCTTCCTTGGATGAGTCGAGGATTGAGGATGTTCCTCAACTTGCTGCAGATGAGAACGATTTATTGACCGCCCCATTTTCGGAGAAAGAGGTGTTTGAAGCTATTTCACAGATGAAGAATAATAAAGCTCCGGGGCCGGATGGATTTTCGGCGGAGTTTTATAAAAAATGCCGGCATATTATTAAAGGGGATTTGATACCGATGTTCCATGATCTATTCTCTGGACAGCTTCAGTTGTTTCATCTGAATTTTGGAACAATAACTTTGCTTCCTAAGAAAACAGAGGCTATGAGAATTGAGTAGTTCAGGCCAATCTGTCTTCTTAATGTAAGTTTCAAAATTTTCACCAAGGTTGGGACTAATAGACTCACGCAGATTGCGCACTCTGTTGTGCAGCCGTCCCAAACTGCTTTCATGCCGGACAGAAACATCCTAAAAGGGGTTGTGGTCCTTCATGAAACGCTCCATGAAATTCACACAAAAAACTAGACGGAGTTGTTTTCAAAGTGAATTTTGAAAAAGCGCACGATAAAGTCAAATGGCCATTCCTTCAACAGGCCTTGCGTATGAAAGGTTTTGATCCGGCCTGGAGACGCCAGGTAGAATCTTTCACGCAAAAAGGGAGTGTTGGAATTAAAGTGAATGACGACATAGGTCACTACTTCCAAACACATAAGGGCCTGAGACAAGGAGATCCGATGTCACCTATTCTGTTCAACATTGTAGTCGACATGTTGACGATTCTAATAGGAAGGGTTAAGGATGCTGGTCAAGTGGGTGGCCTGGTACCTCATCTAGTTGATGGAGGTGTGTCTGTCCTACAGTACGCCGATGATACTATCATCTTCATGGAGCATGACTTGGCAAAAGCGAGAAACACGAAGCTAGTGTTATGCTTATGCGAACAATCGACCGGGTTAAAGATTAACTTCCACAAAAGCGAATTGTTCTGTTTTGGAAGAGCCAATGAGGAACAAAAGGCGTATAAACAATTGTTCGGGTGTGAATTGGGGGCTTTACCTTTCACCTATTTGGGTATACCAATTCACCATCATAAGCTAACAAACAGAGAATGGAAGTGCATTGAGGATCGGTTTGAGAAGAAACTGAGCTGCTGGAAGGGCAAGCTGATGTCATACGGGGGCCGATTAATTCTCATTAATTCGGTTCTCACGAGTATGGCCATGTTTCTCTTGTCTTTTTTTGAGGTACCTGTTGAAGTTCGGAAAAGACTAGATTTCTATCGTTCCCGCTTTTTCTAGTAGAGTGATGATCTGAAGAGAAAGTATGGACTCGCTAAATGGGATATTATTTGTCGACCGAAAGACCAAGGGGGTCTAGGTACCGAAAATCTTGAGGTGAAGAACAGATATCTTCTCAGCAAATGGCTGTATAAGCTATCTGTAGAGATGGAGGCCACATGGGCACAGATTCTGCGTAATAAGTACCTTCATTCCAAAACTTTATCCCAGGTGACAGTGAGGCCGACGGATTCACCTTTTTGGAAAGGACTGATGAGAGTTAAATCAGTTTTTTTTCAATAGGACACAGTTTATTGTCGGTAACGGTACCTCTACGAGATTCTGGGAGGATACATGGCTAGGGGACACACCCCTCGCGCTTCAATATCCTTCTCTCTATAGCATTGTTCAATGGAGAGATGCATCCGTTGCGACAGTACTTTAGTCCACGCCTCTCAATATTCACTTCAGGAGAACGCTAGCCGGTAACCGTTGGGAAACTTGGCTCCATCTTGTGGGACGACTGATGGATGTTCAGCTTTCTCAACGACCCGATCAGTTGTGCTGGAAGCTAACTAGGAATGGAGAGTTTATGGTTAAATCCATGTATCTGGATGTTATTAACTCTAGCTCTATTCCTAGTTCGAAACATGTTTGGCATGTCAAAGGACCATTGAGAGTTAAAGTGTTTATCTGGTTTGTACACAAACAAGTCATTTTTACTAAGGACAACTTGGCAAAACGAAACTGGATTGGATCTACTAGATGTAGTTTCTGTGATCGGGATGAATCCATCAAACGCCTCTTTCTTGATTG
The DNA here is from genome assembly GCF_018294505.1 of Triticum aestivum. NCBI lineage: Eukaryota > Viridiplantae > Streptophyta > Magnoliopsida > Poales > Poaceae > Triticum > Triticum aestivum. The sequence goes on along the minus strand of NC_057811.1, from coordinate 408,282,929 downwards.
CCCGTTGACAAAAAATTATGACGGACGGTTCACATAGCCTTTAATATTACTCCTCCGAATAATATCAACACGTTATTCGGGACGTGGCTTGATGGGATAGATTCCGAAACAGCGAGACACATTCGTGTAGGAGTATGTGCTTTATTATGGGCAGTCTGGAACTGCAGAAATGATTTGGTCTTTAACAGAACAACAAATACTCATTTTTTGCAGGTATCTTCCAAGCCACTGCGTTGATTCGTATGTGCTCGCTACTCACTCCGATGGAGGCCAGGGAGCGTTTGGTTACTGGGATCTATCCAATGGGAGATGGTAGCACGACTATTTTCAACCGGTTTGGAAGGCGGTCATGTAATAGGATAGGCAATTAGTTTTTCTATCTTTCTTTTGCCAGCCGGTTGTGGCTTTACTTTTACTCTTCTGCTCTTTGTGAGCATCTTTTGTTCTTTTGTTTGAGACTTCAAGACCTCTGTTGAACTTATTTGCTTTCTAATAAATGTGGTCGTATGCATCGTTCTGATACAGAGGCCGGGGAGCTCCCCCTTTTCGAAAAAAACATACTACGTACTACCCTAGCTAGTCTTCGTCATCGGAGATGTCCACAACGACGGTGCCGGGCGTCGGCTGGACGGGCGGGTAGGAGGCCTCCGGCTCATCCTCCTCTTGCTCGACCTCATCCATGTAGGCGAGCATCTCCACCTCCTCTGCGGCCTGCTGCGCCTCCATCTCTTGCCGGCGACACCGTCTGTCCTCCACAACCGACTCCGATCGGAGGGATCGAGGATGGCATGCTGCTCCGCCTGCAGATCCACGTTGCTAGTGTCCCCACATCCTCCTCCTCTGGCTCATCCTCCTCCTCGTCGTCCTCCTCCTTCGGATCCACTGCATCCAAAGGTAGCCCTGTGGCGATCCGGGCTTCGCGCCTAGCCCGAATCTGCTCAAGGAGCTCGAGCCGGCGCTCCGGCGTCATAAATTGCTCGCTCCTCACCCAGCGGCGTAGGGGCATGGCTACTAGGTGGACGGGTGCGGAGTGGAAAGTGGCGGCGGCAGAGAGGAGGAGGAAAATGTGGATAAATGGTAGGGTTTCGGTGCCGCTGGTCGACTTAAATAGTCGGGCTAGGCACGACGGCGCCATCGGACCGACGAAGGAGACGAGCTTCGGACCACCGGGTTTTAGGGCGTTTCCGGCTGGGACCCTTTCGTCGGTCCAACGTGGCGGGCGTGTCCGGGCACCCCATATCCGCTCCATATTTGGGTTGGATATGAGGGTGTCGGTCAGCCCGGGCGTTTGAGACCCGTTTAAGGCGTCCGTCTGAATCAAAAAATCATGACCGGTCAGTGACCGGGCGGCCCGCCCGAGCGTTAAAGGAGGATTTGGGATGACCGGTTGTAGATGCTCTTACGGATTTACTAACAGCAACAGAATAAAATCTTGTCTGTTGCTTCAAGTTACTACAACTGAAGCTCCCCAAAGCATAAAATGCAAGTGCCCACCCGGCCATCCGGCGTGGCCCCGTGCAACAACGACGATCGAGCTGCCCGGCTCGGAGCAAGAGGATCCGAGGTGTGGACGGCAAAAGCAGGATGGAGTCACATCATCGGAAGAGTACCACCTAATCAGCCCTTGCATAGGCATAGCCAGGTCCCTGATTAAAGTGAGACTTTATCCAAGAATATTTTGTGACATGAATCAATCTGCCAAATATATCCAACCATCTAAGCTACCCGTGAAATCAACATATATATACTCTCTCCGTCTCATAATATAAATAGCGTTTTTGACACTAAACGCTCTTATATTATGGGACGAAGGGAGTATGTGCCATGCTAGCCAGTGTGGTCGCCGCCCTCGATCTTTCAGCTGCACGTTACCGTCGTTGGCCCGTGTTTGGTTGCACACCCTGGTGGTCGGTACTGCTCGCCACCAGATTCTCAACTTGTCATTTTCTACTCCCAAAAGCTCCAATACGCGTTGCCAGGAATGAAAGCCGTTGGCTCTTTGTCTGAGCAATACATATATTCTATTAGAATATTACGTAATAATAAAATGGAATGATGAAACCAGTTGTTTGGCAAACAACTTTTCCTCTTATTAGAATTAGATAGTAGTAGATCGCTTTGCTCTTAGATTGCGTGGCCCCCTACGTGATGGGACTACCCACTCCCTAGCTAGCCACATGCACCAAAAGTTTAAGCCAGTAGGACAGTTGGCATCACAAATCAGTCATTAATGACAGCACAAACCACGAATCAGTCGTTAGTGACAGCACAAACCACATTCTTCCAGTTCCCTAATCCAGTATCGTCATAGCCTCATAGGTAGGCCCAAGCAGCATGATAATAACTTAAACAAAAGAGAGATGGGCAGTTGGACACATCACGCATGATGTGCTTGTGTTTAGTCGAAAAATAAAACACAAGCGTACCATGATATATGCTTGTGCAGTTGTGCTTGAAGTTAATCTGAACACCAATAGCCGGAATGTTACATGCATGATGCATGCAGGAATGTTGCATGGCTAGTTACCAGCAGACCCACACGAGGAAGTGTTGTTGTGAAGGTTTCAGTGGATCGGGTGGATACGTGATATGTGCATGTCTCCTGACTGGGGCAAAGCTACCCACGACCACTGCATACCATCGATGAAAAGGCACCGGCCAGCCAGCGTATACAACGCCGCACGACGACGGGTGCAGCAAAGGAACCCCCACTTTCTCCGGCCACCAGCTAGCAGTGGCAGCTCAAGATCATGTGATTGAACCACCGTCCACGAGAACAGAGACCAGCAATGACCAGCGCTGTAGCAAGCATAAGGGAATCCACCGGCCGGTCAGCGAGCATCATCACCGGCAAACGCACAGAGCATCAACGAATGGGCTGGCCGCATTGTTTTTTTTTTACGTACAACTGATTTTCTGGCCGTCTTTTTAAAAGATCATGAAAATAAAACATGCCCAGGAAAATTTAAACATTGCGGATTTTAAAAAAAATCTTAGATTTTTAAAATTGCTCACGAAAATTATTTTAAAAAATCGAATTATTTATAAAAAACGTTCTATTTTTTCGGAAAATCCTGAAATTCTAACAATGTAATTTACAAAATTCTTTAAAAATATTTTCTCATTTAAAAAAGTTGTAACATAAAAATGTTAGCAATTTTGAGAAATTTATCAAATTTAAATATTACTAAATACTAACTTATTTTTTAGAAAAAATTAATATTTTCAAAACATTGTGGACAATTTCAAAAAAATGTTAACGTTTTTAAAAAACTGCAAACATTAAAAGAAGGGAAACTGTAAAAGGTAAAAAGGAAAGAAAACAAAAAAAGGAAAACAAAACAAACAAAAACATGGTAGAAAAATACATAAAAAGAAACGGAAGAAAATTGAAGACAAACCTTGTGGAAGTTTTCTAAAACCAGAAAGGTCGAACCTAGAACCATCCCAAAACTGCGACAAACTATAGGAAATGCAAATTATCGCTACTAGGGATGAATTATGGATAGCAGAGGGCTCCTTGTTGACACTGGGGATCGGTGTGTAGTGGGGTACTAGGGGCGGCAACAGAAGTTTGTTTTTTCAATCTCGGGGAACTGCAATCGCTGGTGAACTTAGTGGGTAGGTGGCGATGGCAGTTCGTTTTTCCACTCTTGGGGAACTGCAATCGCCAATGAATGTAGTGGGTACAGGCGGCAGCAGTTACTACCCCCTCCTCCCTCGCCCGCTGCACGCCTGGCATAACATGTCTCCTTGACGCATTCAAACGCCTCCATTAAACCCGCGTGAAAGCCGAGAAACCTATTCCGGCCACATGTCCGTTCACGGGCGGGTCGTCATTAAACACAACGACCCAGCGAACGAAATGATTCTCGTAGTAAGTACAACAAAGATGCCTATGCATCTCAATTATTCACAAATCAGAGGCAATAGTTACTTTCCAACTGAAACAAAGTTGTGAGAATGTGTAGAAATAAAGAGAAATCGATCGATGCTTCTCTCAGCACCCATAAACCTAATTTATGTAAGCACTTGATTCAAGGATTTGCTGCAACACTGAAAGCACTACCGTTTATAGGCACACATGTCAAACATTGGCAGGTGAACATGTTCTTGGTCGCTGGTGGCAGAAACACTACCAATATCTGAATAAGTGGGCCGCCAAGAAATTGTAGAATGCTTTCACCATCACAACATGTGTAGTTGAGTAACCCTGTTTGGACAGATAAATGAAAAGGCATGATTACTATAATAGTGACACTAGTTGATAAAACATATACTAATAAATAGAAACAACTTTATCTTTTTAACGGGAAAGATTGTGATACAATAGGCTTATTAAAAAAAATACAATAGTAGCAGAGTATGACAGAGCATGATCATGTGGATGACTGACCTGGGTGAGATGACTTTATGGGATCAAGTTATTCTTCAGGTCCCTGTATCTTGCCATGAAGACAATTCGTTAAAAACCATGAACAATTTCAGTGTGGCAGTACAAGGAAGGCCCTTGAGTCATTCCAATCTCTTTTTTGTGCAGTTCAACTAAAATTACGGTGCCCGCCGTGCTGCGAGGGAGAGAGGGGGCATGCACCGCCTCGACGGTAGGCCTGATGGACTCAACCAGTTCAGTGCACATGCCATGTGATTGATGCACAGTGCAAATGGATTTGATTCTTCAGGATACCCCTTCTACAAGTTATCTACATTGGAAATGAAATGATAGCTAAGATTGTATCTCTATTTTAATTGTATTATCACTTCATTTTATCAGTGAGACTAGCAGTGCCAAAACAGTGCCTCAAATTATTAGTGACATTAGATTAAGATGCAAAAACAATATAATTATTGCGTTCTCATATCAGTGCGAAAATAGTAACACAAGATCACTAGCCGAATGAGAGTCAAAATCAACGAAAACAGAACATACCTGGTCATGAGAACCATAATTGGAGTCAACGCCATTGTAGACCAGTTGACACCAGTCACCAACATGGATGATTCAATTCATGCAAAAAAATTATGCAGTTCACCTAAAATGAAGCAACATTTGCATCATACAGCTAGCAAGAAGTACTTGGTCCCATGAGCTGGCAGCTTCTCCTTCATTAGTTGCACTAAAATTGAGCAACATTAAGGTTGGCTGTCATGCCCATGGAAGGTGCAACTATAATTTGCTTATCCTTTTGGACAGTTCCACTAAAATCAAGTGCCATTGTGGTGACGACTAATCTTGTAAAGTCTAATAAACTATTGCGCGATATAATCGACAAAGTTAGAAGAAGAGGTTAGGAACTCCAATCACCCTTTGTGCAGTTCCACTAAAATCGTGAGACGTTTCCCATATGACATTTTAGTAGGACTGCACAAGACACTCTTAAAAAAATAAAGTGTTTTGTGGAGTTCACCAAAAGGTCACAATAGCAACGAGGTGAAATGGATATCCCTATTTGCACAAAAAGATAGAAAGAAAACAATTACTTTCAATAACAAGTTACGAAACATATACGAAATGAAAAAAGCATCTTCCTTATCTTCATGACAATCATGCAAGGACAGTAGAAATTTTTAAACGGCAACATTGTTTCATATTACCGGAAGCATTATGATAAAAAATGACATCGATCAAATATGCCATTACTTTAATGGTGGCATTGCTTCGTTTTACCAGCCACATTAGATTAACGCCAGCTAAAGAGTTGGTATAATGGCATGGGACAGTGGGGACACCAGGACATTCACCAGCATACATAAGCAACTACTTATCATAATGGGAAATATAGCAGGAGAGGTAAAACAGGTTAATTGCATCATAATACTAGAGGCATTAGATTAACAATTACATTGGTTAGACATGTCCGTACTTTAACAGTGGGATTGCTTCATTTTACAAGCGCCATTACATGAACAACAACAAAAAGTTGGTATAAGGGCATACGAGAGTGGACGCATCAACACCATTTACCTACAACGAGGCATAATATGGCGAGGCCGAGGTTGTTGCCCCGAGCAACAAACATCCAATCAAGATTTGGGCTGGTCCCAAATTTAGTTCTCTTTAGCCACGTTTTACTATGTGAGGACAACTAATCTAATCTTGTTCATACTCTATTAACTTGTCCCCCAGCCGCCACTTTCTTTCCTTTTTCAACCAATAATCGATCTGTTCCTTATCCACTTTGTACCGTGTTTTCCATTTATTTCCCTTCTTCCACCAAGAGACCAGTTGGGTAGCCAGTCTCTACTACTTTCCTCCCTTTTTATTTCCTCTCTGAATCAAGTCCTAGGTTCATGCTACAACTTTCCCCCTTTCTTCCCTATTTGAACCAAGTACTAGATTTGACTTCATGAAGTAGTTTTACCTCAAATAACAGTAAAAATTTAGGTGGCTTTGGAACAATTGATGGAAGTAGAAAAAGATCAACATGCAACACGTGGGGAGCTGGGTGATACGTCTCCAACGTATCTATAATTTATGAAGTATTCATGCTATTATATTATCCATCGTAGATGTTTTATATACATTTATATGATATTTTATATGATTATTGGGACTAACCTATCAACCTAGAGCCCAGTGCCAGTTTCTGTTTTTCCTTGTTTTTGAGTATCGCAAAAAAGGAATACCAAACGGAGTCCAATTGACGTGCCAATTTTTGATGATTTTTTATGGACCAAAAGAAGCCCCTGGAGTAAAAGAGTTGGGTCAGAAGAGTCCCGGGCTGTCCACGAGGGTGGGGGGCGCGCCCACCCCCCTGGGCGTGGGCCCCTATCTCGTGGACGACTCGAAGACCCCCCCTGACGTGAGACCTACGCCAAAAATTCCTATAAATACAGAAACCTCCAGAAAGTAACCTAGATCAGAAGTTCCGCCGCCGCAAGCCTCTGTAGCCACGAGAAATCAATCTAGGCCCTCTCTGGCACCCTGCCGGAGGGGGTCATCATCACCGGAGGCCATGGAGGAGGATCCCGGAGGGGCCATCATTGCCATGAAGGCCAAGATCCAGAAGGAGAACCTCTCCCCATCTAGGGGGGAGGCCATGGAGGAGGAAGCACAAGGGGGAGAACCTCTCCTCCTCTCTCTCGGTGGCGCCGGAGTGCCACCGGGAGGGGAGTCATCGCCGCGGTGATTGTCTTCATCAACATCACCATCATCATCACCATCCTCATCTATTTTACGCGGTCCACTCTCCCGCACCCCGCTGTAATCCCTACTTGAACATGGTGCTTTATGCCACATATTATGATCCAATGATGTGTTGCCATCTTATGATGTATTGAGTAGATATCTTTTGTCCTTGGGTTGATTGATGATCTAGATTGGTATGAGTTGTATGTTTTATTTTGGTGCTGTTGTAAGTGCATCTAGTGCCCCTTAGTGATTTTGGTGTATTGAAGACTTATAGGTTAAGGGACTAATGTGTTTATGAGTGTACACAGGTCAATAAGTCTATGAGGAGTTTGATATTTACATAGAAAGTCGACCCCTAAAAATGAAGTTCTTCGACTGAAGACTTTGGATTTCTGAAGACTTTCTGAAGACTTTGAAAGTGAAGAAATTGGTGTGACCTTGAAGACTTGGTATTCATTTGAGGAACATGAAGCGTGAAGACTTTTGTTTTCGTAGTTCCATTTTCTCTTTCTTGAGTCATAGGAAACACCGTACTGTTAAAGGGGGTCGAGGAAATACTAAGGAAAAATTTCCATGTGATGCTCAACTCAAAATCCTACACCTACCAATTCCTTCGAGTGAAGCCATTGGAAATTTCATACAGTTCAGTCATATTCTTCAGTGACAGAGACGAAGTTCTTCTGGTCTCTGAGGAATTTGTTCCGACTGAGGAGTTAGGAATTCGCCAGTGCGGATTGCTGACACAGTGAGGAACATTATAGCCCTGAGGAATTTGATACTCAAATTTCCGACCGTTGCAGTGCTATGCGCCAGCTGTCCCAAAATATCTACCCACCTAACGGTCATATCATTGAAGGGCATTTATGTCTTATCATGACGGGCTGCTCCCTAGGCCATAAATAGCCGCCCCCTACAACCACTAGCTGGTTGGCTGCTCCGAGAGAAACCGACACTTGTCAATTGAGAGCATCCCATCCTCCGAGGACTTTGAGCGAAAATCATCAAGTGAGGAAAACCCAAACCCAAACACCTACAAACCCAAAGTGATTGAGCATCACTGAAGAGATTGATCCTGTGTGGATCCGACGCTTGTTACCTTTGAAGACTGTGCTTCTTCCAGACGGTTAGGCGTCATGGTCTAGAGCATCCAAGAGGAAATTGTGGATCGCCGAGTGACCGAGTTTGTGAAGGTTTGGAAGTTACCTGAAGACTTACCACGAGTGATTGGGCGAGGTCTGTGTGACCTTAGCTCAAGGAGAATACGGTGAGGACTGTGTGTCCTCAGGTTTAAATACCTAGCCGCTCCAACCAGACGTACAACTGAGACATCAGTTGGAACTGGTCTACCAAATCATTGTCTTCACCAAGCCAACTGGTTCTATTTCCTCAACTCTTTCATTTCCTCATTACTGTGTTGTATGCTTGTTCATATCTGTGTTTGAAGACTTTGACTGAAGACTTTCTCAATTTCCTCAGTTCAACTTCTTCAGTCTGTTTGTCTTCATCCTGTGTTATCCTGTGTTTACGCTTTCTGTACTCTGTGCTTGTCTTCATTTCATCATGATGACTATGCTTGTGTTTTGCTATGCATACTTTTGAGTACTTATTCCGCTGCAAGTAGTTCTTCGCTAAGGAATTTCCTCACCCACAAATTCCTCAGTGAAGAATTCATAAAAATCGCCTATTCACCCCCCTCTAGTCGATATAACGCACTTTCAATTGGTATCAGAGCGAGGTACTCCCTTGTTCTGTGTGATTTTGGTTTAACCGCCTGGAGTTTTAGTTATGTTGACCGCAGGTATGAAGAAAGTGACATGCCCCATCTTTGACGGTCATGATTATCCCAAGTGGAAGGCCATGATGAGGAAGCGCCTCATGGCGATGAACAGCGAGCTGTGGACCGTCATTGAGATTGGTCTTACTGATCTATGCAAGATGGCGCACGCTGATGATATTCGCAAGTACACTCGACTTGACATCATGGCGAAGGATATCATCTGTTCCTGCCTATCCAGAGATGAATTCAGGCGCATTATGCATCTTTGCAATGTGAAGCTTATCTGGGACCGCATCTTTGACGTCTATGAAGGTCATCGAACTTGTCATGATCCCTGGTTTGAGGATTTCAAGGAATCACTCAAAACGATGACATTCGAACCAGAATCATCATCCTCCTCACCATGCCTTATGGCAGATGGTGAAAAGGTAACTGAATGGTATCTGTCTGAATCTAGTGATGATGAATCTGATGATGAATTTGGACCCAGTTATGTCAAACTTGCTTCCCTTGCCGCTAAACAACAAAGAGCTTTGGAAAAAGTTCATAACATGCTTAGTAAGAGTGATGATATGTTGGGTGAAGAAATGGATCAGCCAAAAGCTTTGGCTGAAAGTCTTGAGAGACTTCATACTAAGTATGACACCCTTCAAGATCAACATAACACTCTCTTATCTGATCATGAGAAGCTTTCTTATGAATTTCTTCAAAGAAAGCAAGATCTTGAAAAGCTATGAGTGAGTTATGAAGATCTTCAGAAGGAGCGCGATTCATTACTTGCTCAACAAATCAGCGCTGCTCAGGAAGAATTTGTTCCTCCATGTTTGAAATGCATTGAACGTGAATCTGCTAACTCTTCACCTGAATGTTCAAATGCTTCTAATGCTACAAATTCTTCAACTGTCTCTGCTATCACTAATTCCTCAACTGTCTCTGCTATCACTAATTCCTCATCTGAGGACATTGCTAGTATCATTGACGATGCAGGGCTGAAGGAATTGTACATGACAGGCATGTACAAAAGCCTCAAAGGGCATCAGACTCTTTGTGATGTGCTTAAAAAGCAGATCCTCAACAGGAACCCTAGGAAAGAGGGTATTGCCTTTGAGAGGAAACTCAATGCTGATGGTACATATTGGAAGCCTGAGCAGTACCCCAAAACCTCATGGGTTGCTGCAAAGGGACCTCCAGTTGATCCATCTAATTTATCTGGCTTTACATGTGAATCTTCTTATTTTTCTGATGAGACATTTGACTCCAACTACAAACTGTTCAAAAATCAGAATGGTGAAGTATTTGCTAGATATGTTGGCACTAACTGCAGGAACGGTTCTCCTATGAAGAAAATCTGGGTTCCCAAAAGGTGCCTTGAAAGTCTTCAGGTGAATGTCCTCATGACACCACCTGTGAAGAATAAGGACCCCAGATCAAATTCTTCATATGGACCAAATTATTCATATGGATCCAAGTCCTCATACGGACCAAATTCCTCACATGGATCAAATTCCTCAAAAGGATCAAAGTCCTCATATGAACATCATCGTGTTAACAACTCTGTTTCGCAGGGAAGAGCCAAGGGCTATGAATATGAGCATTATTCTTCTAATCATTATGTTCATAAGTCCTCGAAGAATTTCTCTGCTTATTCATATGCTTACCCTAACTCCTCTTTTGTGAAACGAAATGGATTGGCTTCTATGCCACCTTTCTCATATGGAGCTCGCAGAGTGATGAACTCTTTGCCACCCCTTCAGATGTGGGTGGTGAAGAAAAAGAACTAATCTCTTCAACAGGGTCAGGTCTCCAGACGTGCTTAAACGTCTGAAGAATTTGCTGGAGACCTGAAAAGTGCCTGAAAGGACGCAGGCTAATCATGAAGAAATGAACTTTCATTTCTCATGTCCTCATACTGTTTTAACTGTTGCATTGCTTGATGAAATTCGTATGATGAATTGTGATGTCATATTCTTCACTGATGAAGTATATGAAGTTCGTAAGCTGCACTAATTCATCTGCAGGATGATCAACCCAAAGCCACTGAGTGGGTCCTCGATAGTGGATGTACAAATCACATGACTGGTGACAACAATCTATTGATAGATGCACCCTTATCACCATCGCATCTGAAGCATATCATCTTCGGTGACAAAGGCAAAAGTCAGGTATTGGGTCTAGGTAAGGTTCCGATCACAAAGGATCGACACATGGACAAAGTCATGCTTGTCGAGTCCTTAGGATACAATCTTATGTCTGTCTCAATGCTTTGTGATCTTGATATGGTAGTTGTCTTTGGCAAGTATCGTTGTGTTGTGGTTATGGAAGCTAACAATTCCAAAGTCTTCGAAGGCTTTAGGAGAGGAGACTTGTATATTGTTGATTTCTCTACAGGACCGCAACCAGCCGTGTGCCTACTTGCAAAAGCTTCAGAAGGGTGGCTATGGCATCGACGACTTGGTCATGCAGGCATGAGGAATTTGCACACGCTTGCGAAGAAGAAGCATGCCATTGGCATTGAGAATTTCAAATTCCTCAAGGATCACTCGTGTGGAGCTTGTGAAGCTGGAAAGATGACCAAGCCTAAGCATCCAACGAAGACTATCATGACCACTACTCGACCATTCGAATTGCTTCACATGGACCTCTTTGGTCCTAACCATTACTCAGCTGTCACAAATGACGCATCCCTCTATGGCCTTATTATTGTTGATGATTACTCTCGTTACACATGGGTACACATTGTTACTTACAAACATGAAGTGCAGGAAGTCTTCAAACAATTTTCCTCGAGGGCTTCAACCAACTTTGGTGTGAAGATCAAGCACATTAGAAGTGACAATGGAACTGAGTTCAAGAATTATGGTCTTGATGACTATCTTGATGAACTTGGTATTACTCATGAGTTATCTGCTCCTTACACTCCTCAGCAGAATGGCGTCGTGGAGCGCAAGAACAGGACTCTTGTTGAGATGGCTCGCACTATGCTTGATGAGTACAAGACGCCTCGTCACTTCTGGATTGAGGCAATTTATACTGCGTGCCACATCATCAACAGGGACTCGCAAAGAGAGCACCTACCCTGTGTGATAGATGAACCAGCACCTGAGGAAACTATCAAGTTCAAGGCTACCGAGGATGTCATTCCTACCGAAGAATCTGCTGAAGAATTCATTCCAGAACATGAAGAACGTTGAGCTAATGCACCTGAAGAAAATGCTGATCAAATTCCTCGACGACAACCAACTCATCCTCGCGTTGCAAAAGAAGTGCAAGTTGAAAAGATCATCGATGACATTGAAGCACCAGGTCCTCTCACATGCTCAAAAGCTTCACATTTATCTAACTTTTGTGGGCACTATGCTTTTGTCTCTATCACAGAGCCCACTAAGGTAGATGAAGCATTTCTGGAGCCTGAGTGGATTCAGGCCATGCAAGAAGAATTACATCAGTTTGAGCTCAACAACGTCTGGGAACTGGTCAATTGTCCAGATCCTTGCAAACACAATATCATTGGCACAAAGTGGATCTACCGCAACAAGCAAGATGAAAATGGCCTTGTGGTGAGGAATAAGGCATGGCTTGTAGCTCAAGGCTACACACAGGTTGAAGGAATTGATTTCGATGAAACTTTTGCACCTGTTGCTAGACTTGAAGCTATTCGAATATTACTTGCTTATGCTAACCATCATGATATCACTTTATATCAAATGGATGTGAAAAGTGCATTCCTCAATGGTAAGCTTGATGAAGAAGTATATGTTGCTCAACCCCCAGGTTTTGAAGATCCAAAGCATCCTGACAAAGTCTTCAGACTCAATAAGGCCCTCTATGGCCTCAAGCAGGCCCCTCGGGTGTGGTATGATACTTTGAAGGAATTCCTCATGAAGAAAGGCTTCAAACCCGGTTCACTCGACCCTACTCTTTTCACTAAATCATATGATGATGAATTGTTTGTGTGCCAAATATATGTTGATGATATCATCTTTGGCTGTACTGACCAACGTTATAGTGATGAATTTGCATATATGATGAGTGAAGAATATCAAATGTCTATGATGGGAGAGTTGAAATTCTTCTTAGGTCTTCAAATTCGTCAACAACGCAATGGCATATTCATATCTCAGGAGAAATACCTCAAGGATGTACTGAGGAAATTCGGCATGCAAGATTGCAAAGGCGTCAAAATTCCGATGCCGACAAATGGCCATCTGTGCACTGATGAAAATGGTATTGACTTCGATCAAAAGGTATACCGCTCCATGATTGGTTCTTTATTGTATTTATGTGCATCTAGGCCAGATATTATGCTTAGTGTTTGCATGTGTGCCCGATTTCAAGCTACACCGAAGGAATCACACCGTAAGGCTGTGAAGCATATTCTTCGATATCTAGCTCACACACCAACACTAGGATTATGGTACCCCAAGGGCTCGGTTTTTGATCTCATTGGATATTCTGATTCTGACTATGCTTGTGATCGTGTGGACCGCAAGTCAACATCTGGTACATGTCATTTCCTCAGACGATCTTTGGTCTGTTGGTCCTCGAAGAAACAGAACTGCGTATCACTGTCTACTGCTGAAGCTGAGTACATTGCTGCTGGCTCTTGCTGTGCTCAATTGCTGTGGATGAAGCAAACTCTCAAGGACTACAACGTCAACGTGAAGAATGTGCCTCTCTTCTGTGACAATGAGAGTGCCATCAAGATTGCTCACAACCCAGTTCAGCACTTGTCGTGGAATTGTCGAGGCAGATGTCCTCAAGCTAGGACATAGTCGTGGAGCCATCGCCGCTAGGAAGCTTGAAGGGGTTTAACGGACAAGGAACACGAGGGTTTATACTGGTTCGGCCCCTTACGGTGAAGGTAAAAGCCTACGTCCAGTTGAGGTGATATTGATTAGGGTTTCGATGACCAGGGAGCTTAACTGCTATGCCTGGCTCTCGATGAGATCTTTCTTGTCCCTAAACCGCTGCCGGGTCGTCCCTTTATATAGGGAGGCTGACGCCCAGCAGCTCTCATAGTCCCGACCGGCTCATAAGAGTGTCCGGCTCGGACTCTCAACTATTCCTGCCTTACACTACAAGTTCTACCATAATAATGATTGTAACTACGGGCCTTAAGCCATATCCGGGTCTTAAGCCCATCTTTGGCCCACCGTCTTCAAGCTTGGCGCCGGGCTTCTGGTGGTGACCATTATGAATAACCCGGCCCCTTCTGGCGGGTGACTCTAAGGTCTATATCCTCAACATTAGGCCCCAGATTGATTTGAGCCGGCTCATGTCAATCTTCAATCCTTTTGACAGAAAAATCTCCGGCTTACAATTGTGTGAAGGCCATAACCCGGCGTGACGTCATCCTCTGGACTCCGGGTAATCCGCCGTGACATCATCCTCTATTAAATCCGTTTTTTACTCCACCAGATCCGCAACGGATCTTATCTTTACTGCCATCCCGAAAATCGAGGCGTTTCATGGGGAGATAACCACGCCGTGGTCTCCTCATTTCTCGCGCCTACTTATGAGCTCGCCCTTATAAATAGCCCGGCCCGACGGGCCTTCAGCCACTCGTCTTCCTCCTCGCGCCACTGTTCCTCCGCTCGAGCTCCGTTGCTGTCGCCGCCACGGGTCTCCTTCTCCTCACCAACTCCGGCCGCTGCATCAACCTGTTGTGTCCAGAGAAAACGGCGGCGACCTCCGCAACTCACCAGCACCTGTAAGTCCTGGCTACCCCGTAGAACAGATCTGCAGTAGGGTTCGTCCCGTTCGTCCGTGTTCGTCGCCGTCGCCCACAAGCTCCGGTAGTTTTCATTTTTACTGCCCTTTTTTGATCTTAGCCTTGTATAGAACCACTGCGGTAGCTGTTTAGCACCCATTTCACATGCAAGTAGCCCTCTTTTTACTGCATAAGAGCCTTGTTCGAGCCCAAGAACTTCTCCTGCGTCTGTTTTTAGGTCTAGAAACTTTCCTTTTGACCGATCATTTTGATCCAAATTATTTACTGCCATGTGTGAAACCTGTTTTCACCACACTTAGTAAAAAACTGCACTTGTTGAGTCATGGCGGTTTACAATTCCGGTTTAAAGAAACCACGCGCCGTAGGACCTCCCGGATCAAAAGAGATCATGCGCCATAGAATTTTCCCGCTCATCTGTGATAAGGCCGTAGACAATCGAATTACTCTCAATACCTCGGGCGGCTTAAATAACCTGATGCACCTAGATATATGTCATTAGTCCCCTCCATAAGCCGCCACTTTAACATTGTACTGTAAATTTCCTCCGGCTTATAATTAAACCGGACGTTTCCTTTTATCATAGGCTGCCGACTTTCACCATGCCTCCCAAAGCTCCTAAAGCCTCCATCACTTGCAATTGGATGAAGTCCAATGTCACCAACGATACTTTAGCAGATTTTGTCAAGTCAGGCTACCTGCCTAAGAAAGACGTCATGTCTTACCGTGCCCCTGACCCGTCAGAAGAGAGACCATAGCCAAAGGACGGGGAGGTAGTGATTTTTGCGGATCATATGAGCCGGGGCTTCGCACCGCCCGGCTCAAAGTTTTTCAGAGACGTGCTGAACTTCTTTGACCTGCGGCCACAAGATATAGGACCCAACTCGGTGTCCAACATATGCAATTTCCAAGTGTTCTACGAGGTTTATCTTGGAGAAGAGCCCAGCCTGCTGCTCTTCAGAGAGCTCTTCTACCTGAACCGCCAGAACGAGTGCGCCAACGGGCCAAGTTTGGAACTCGGCGGAATCTCCATTCAGCGACGGAGAGACTGCCTCTTCCCTTACGCCGAGCCGCAGAGTCACCCAAAGGACTGGAACCAGACATGGTTCTATTGCCAAGACACGTCACCGACTGACGAGAGCCCGCTGCCCGGCTTTCGCCCTTCACGTCTGGAGCCAACTCACCCGCTGTCTGACAAGTTAACTCAGGCGAAACGCCAACCTCTGCTCCCCACCATCAACAAGATCAAGGCTCTCCTGGGCAATGGTCTCAACGGAATCGATCTGGTCCGGGTCTGGATCTCGTGGCGGGTGATCCCATTGAGCCGCCGCCCCGACTTAATGTGCGAGTACACGGGCCGAAAGGATGACCCCCAGAGACACAACCGCAACGATCTCCCTGAAGATGTTGCTGAGGATATGACCAAGGCTCTTTTGAACGAGAGCCTGGCAGACTGCGGGAGGACCGGGTTAGCCCCCTTCTGCAAGACCAACCCAGCCCCAGCGGTAAGCCGCTGATCTGAACATTTTATCTTCTTCTGTAGATAACCGTCATCTGAATCTTTAAGAAATCATCCTTGTATTTTTCAGGCTGATGACAAGTTCTGGAAGGTCAAATATGACCATGAGGCGGCCAAGAAGGCCAGGAAAGG
The DNA here is from genome assembly GCF_018294505.1 of Triticum aestivum. NCBI lineage: Eukaryota > Viridiplantae > Streptophyta > Magnoliopsida > Poales > Poaceae > Triticum > Triticum aestivum. The sequence goes on along the minus strand of NC_057811.1, from coordinate 408,266,641 downwards.
CGAAGAAAGCCGCCAAGAAAGCCGCTCCTCGTAAGAAGGGAAGTAGGCCTACTGCTTCAGAGCTGATGCAATTAAGCGACAGCTCCGAGTCAGAGGTAACCCCTGAACCTGTAAGCTCTTGCTATATCTGTTATTTATTTCTGTCCACCTTATCAATTACTATTCATCAACAGGATGACACCGGAGCAAGTAACCCGGTGGTTGAAGAGGTAATGTCACTTTCCTCCGACTCGGAGCCCTTGCCAAGGCTGAAAGTCCGAAGGGTAACCCGGAAAGTAAGCTTTTCACATCCTTTAGCTTATCAAGATCCTCAATTTATTTTGAAGCGACAGGTTCATGAAAGCCGGCGGCACACCCGGACCAACAAAGACACTGACCTTTCCTCCGGGTTACCTGACGCATCGAGGAAACGCCGGACCGAGGTGATCTCAAAGTTGTACCCTTTTCATCCTTTGGCAGGTGTTATACGTCAACCGCTCAACTCTTCTGACTCAAATTATCAGGAAACTTCCCCCTCTTCTGGCGACTCTATGCAGTCGAACCTGCCGGCTTTCAAGACCGTGCCCGGGTAATGATAATCATCTCATGTTGTACTTTGTCTTTACTTACACTATTGTGCTTAACCTTTCTGTCTTTTCAGTGCCCAGGCAAAACTCAGCAAAGGGCGAAGAAGAACAAGCCGGTCGATGAGCCGGACTTGCCTGAGCCGGAGGTAGCCGCTCAAGAACCGCCAGCTGCCTCCGCTCCTGAGGCCGCTGCTCCAACCAACAAGCCCATAGCAGAAGCTTCTGCTAACCCGGAGGCCTCCAGCTCGGCCCAACCAGCAGATGACCCGGATGTGGTAATCACCCGGACGGAATTTGTTGAGCCGGGGAGACCTACTGCGCTGGCCAAGTGTTCTGCCAAGGGGGAGTTGCTACAGCCCCGCCGGGTTAATCTGGACCTCACCGACTACGCCAACCTAAGCATCGGAGAGCTCGTCTCCGGCTACGTCAGCCAAGTGCACAAGAGCCAGGATGCAGAGATCGGCATGGTGAACCAGATTCAGCAGAAGTCAGAGGTACCACTCTTCTTTCTTCTTGTTTACTGTATAGCTATCTTGTTATTCTTACCATGCTCTAGCCCCCAAGTCTACGACTTATGATAGAATATGCTGTAGACTTAAGTTCCGGCTTACTCAATTGAACCGGCAATTTGTAGATAGAAACGTTCAATATGCATTAGCCCCCAAGTGCCAAGTGTCTTTGCTTGGAAAGCGCTTGGGACTTTTAAAATTGTATAATAACTGTTCATCCTATAACCCGGAAATTATGTAGGCTGCTGGCAAGAAGTTTGAAGCTGACATCTCTGATCTCAAGACCCGTCTGAAGACGCAAGAAACTGAGACCCAGAAAGCAAATGCCAAATTTGTGTCCAGTATTGCTGCGCAAGAAAAGCTGAAGATGGACTTTGATGCTGAACGGAGAGCCTGGGCCGAAGAGAAGGCCACTCTGGTGAACCGGGCCGAACAGGCGGAGAAGGCTCTCTCAGAGAAGACCGCCGAACTCTCCGGCTTAAAGCGCCAAGTGTCCCAGATGGTTGCCGCAATCTTCGGTAAGTCATTTCACCGGCTTTCATCAAGTTTAGAATCTTTATATCTCATAACTCATCCTTGTCGGCAGCTTATCTTATTCTGTTAAACAGGTCCCAGAAGCGCCAACCTCAACCAAAGCGTGGTAACCAAGCTGAAGGCCGTGTACACCCTGGTGGAGCAACTCTACACCGGGTCACAGCGTGCTCTGGCTGTGGTAGCCCTATCCAACGAGGTGCCGACTCACCTGGCGGAAGTTCTTCGCCGGCTCGCCGTTCTTCCTCAACGCATCCAAGAGCTGCGACGGGCCTCTGCAAGAGCCGGAGCCATAGCGGCTCTAAGCCGGGCTAAGGCGTTCCTTCCAGAGCTAGACCCGGCGGACATCGCTCTGGGCTACCCCAGTTTGAAGGAAGACGGCACCGCCTTCGACCAGAAGGACTTCGCAGCTTGCGTGAAGATCGTACGCCCGGTGGCCACTCTGATTGGCAATGATACAGATCTTACTAAGTATCAGCCGGGTTACAATGCAGAGAATCAGAGGATCCCCACTCCGCGCTATGAAGCCCTCAGCTTAATCCCGCCGACTCGCAAGCACACCTTCGCCCCGGAGATGGACCCGGCGGGGTTGATTGACGAGGAAGCTCAATTTGAAGCTCTGAGCGGCATCGACTGGAAGTCGTCAACTTTCCAGGTCTTGGGAACAGCCGGAGGAGAAGAGAGGGATGAGCCGGAGACTTCAACCCAGCAAGCATCGTAACTCTGCTGGCGCTTATCAAACAATGCCTCCCCCTTTTGGACTCGATGAGTCTTGTAATAGAGTAGGACCAACACTTTATCTTTGTCGTGCCATCGTGCACGCATTGAATGCTGAAGTCTATTGAAGTTGTCTCCTTTATATTTCTCCGGGTCGTAATCAATCATTTATTTTCCTTAAGCTCAAAATAGTTGCCTTCGACTATCCTGCATAGAAGGACAAATCACAAGTCTCTAGGCGGCTTACCGCATTGAGAATCATAGGTTTTAGATATATAACCCGGAATATGAATCAAAAAAGACTGGTCCTCAATTATGTCCTTAATACAGCCGTAATAACACACTTAGCGGCTTGCAAGCATGCTTCCGGTTTAAATAACCCGGGTAAAAAGGTTGGTACCTCAATTCCAGCTTACCTGTCTGAATAACGCCCATTGTGTTCAACTAACACTGTAAATCAAAGTTAAGCCGGCAAAGTGAGACCCGGCCGTACACACTTTGAAATAATCAGAAGAAACTTGCTATAAAGCAGAAGAACTTAGGGGCTTCCGGTTCGAATACGACCAGAGACCCGGCCCAAAGGGGTTATGCTAGGATTCGAATACGATCATATATCCCCCAGTGGGTGTGGCGATGCCAATCAATAGGGTACCGACAGCTATGTTCTCTTTGGTTCGAATACGACCCATGTTTGAACAGGAAGCCCCCAAATGACTTTAAGAATTGTTTAACGACGCTGATTCAAATACGATCCACGTCGGTTCCCAAAGGGGTTAAGCTAAGATTCAAATATGATCAAAGAAAACTCCCCAATGAGCTCGGCACTTTGCCAATCAAATGGGTATCGACAGCTATGTTCTCTTTGGTTCGAATACGACCTATGTTTGAACAGGAAGCCCCCAAGTGACCTTATTGCTTACGGCTAGATTCGAATACGATCATAAGCCGGATCCTCCTTCAAGTTATCATGTAATCTTGCAATGAAAACAACACGTGCACATTTGGAGGAGAAAAAAGGACAGAGGTCCTGCTTTATTGCTTATCATAATATATACATGGCTTAGAGAAATATGTACATTATGAGAACCGGTGGCTCAAGTGTAGTAAGGCCGAAGCTGAGCTATGTTCCACGGCCGACGGGTCTCTTCCTCCGACTTACGTGAATCTTTGTGCTCCCGAATGTCAATGAGGTAATATGACCCGTTGTGCAAATTCTTGCTGACCACAAAGGGCCCTTCCCAAGGCGGGGATAGCTTGTGCGCATCTGTGTGATCTTGGATGAGCCGGAGCACCAGATCGCCTTCCTGGAAGACCCAGGATTTAACCCGGCGACTATGATAACGGCGCAGGTCCTGTTGGTAAATTGCTGAGCGAGCTGCTGCCACATCACGCTGTTCGTCCAACAAGTCAAGAGCATCTTGGCGCGCCTGTTCATTATCCGCCTCAACGTAAGCCGCCACTCGAGGCGAGTCATGACGGACGTCACTGGGGAGGACTGCTTCTGCCCCATAAACCATGAAGAAAGGCGTGAAACCTGTAGACCTGTTAGGAGTAGTGTTGATGCTCCATAACACGGAGGGCAACTCCTCCACCCAACAACCCGGCGCCCGTTGCAAAGGGACCAGAAGCCGGGGCTTGATACCCTTCAGAATCTCCTGATTAGCTCTCTCAGCTTGACCATTGGATTGAGGATGAGCCACTGAGGAGACATCAAGTCGGATATGCTCTCGTTGACAAAATTCTTCCATGGCGCCTTTGGAGAGATTGGTGCCATTGTCAGTTATAATGCTATGCGGAAAGCCAAAGCGAAAAATCAGCTTTTTCATAAATTGAACCGCCATGGCTGCATCACATTTGCTAACTGGCTCCGCTTCAACCCACTTGGTAAATTTGTCAACTGCCACCAAGAGGTGGGTCTTCTTATCTTTGGACCTTTTAAAAGGCCCAACCATATCAAGCCCCCAGACCGCAAAGGGCCAAGTAATTGGGATCATCCTCAGCTCCTGAGCCGGCACATGAGCCCGTCGCGAGAACCTTTGGCAACCATCACATTTACTGACCAAATCCTCCACATCAGCATGAGCCGTCAGCCAATAAAAACCATGACGAAAAGCCTTGGCCACAAGAGACTTTGAGCCGGCATGATGGCCACAATCCCCTTCATGAATCTCGCGCAAGATCTCTTGACCCTCCTCAGGAGAGACACAACGCTGGAACGCTCCCGTAACACTGCGGCGATGCAACTCACCATTGATGACCACCATTGACTTAGACCGCCGGGTTATTTGTCTGGCCAACGTTTCATCCTCAGCAACTCTCCCCGGGTCATGTAAGCCAAATAGGGCGCTGTCCAGTCCGGTATGATATGGAGAGCCGCCACCAGTCGTGCCTCCGGGTCAGGGACAGCCAAATCTTCCTCTGTAGGCAACTTAACAGAAGGGTTATACAGGACGTCCAGGAAAGTATTAGGCGGCACCGGTTTTCGCTGAGAGCCCAGCTGGCTTAAAGCATCAGCCGCCTCGTTCTTCCTACGATCGATGTGCTCTACTTGGTAACCCTGAAAGTGCCCGGCAATGGCATCAACTTCGCGGCGATAAGCCGCCATGAGAGGGTCCTTGGAATCCCACTTACCTGATACTTGTTGAGCCACCAAGTCTGAGTCGCCGAAGCACCTTACCCGGCTCAAGCTCATCTCTTTAGCCATCCGAAGACCATGGAGCAAGGCCTCGTACTCAGCCGCGTTGTTAGTGAAAGGGAACATCAACTGTAGCACATAATGGAACTTGTCACCTTTAGGGGAAGCCAACACGACTCCAGCCCTCGAGCCCTCCAATTGCCTGGACCCATCGAAGTGAATAGTCCAGTATGTGTTATCCGGCCACCAAGAGCCGGGCCACCTCTTCGCCAATAGCCTTCCGTCTCTCTTCATTAAACCGCCTAAGGAACTGCCTGACCGGCTTAAATTTTGGATCAACATTGAGAGTGTGCTCAGCGAGTTCTCTAGGTACACCTGGCATGTCAGACGGCTTCCATGCAAAAATGTCCCTATTCTCACGGATGAACTCGATGAGCGCGCTTTCCTATTTTGGATCCAAATTGGCACTGATGCTAAACTGCTGAGATGAATGTCCTAGAACGAAATCAACAAGTTTAGTCTCATCAGCCGACTAAAATTTCATTGCCGGCTCATGCTCCGTAGTCGGCTTTTTCAGAGAGGTCATATCTGTTGGGTCGACGTTGTCTTTGTAAAACTTCAACTCCTCTGTTGCACAAACAGATTCTGCATAAGCTGCATCGCCTTCCTCACACTCCAGAGCCACCTTCCGGCTGCCGTGAACCGTAATGGTCCCATTGTGACCCGGCATCTTGAGCTGTAAGTACACATAACACGACCGTGCCATGAACTTGGCGTAAGCCGGCCGCCCAAATATGGCATGGTACGGACTTCTTATCTTAACCACCTCAAAGGTCAATTTTTCCACCCTGTAGTTGTGCTCATCTCCAAAGGCCACTTCCAACTCGATCTTGCCGACTGGATAAGCCGACTTACCAGGTACCACACCGTGGAAAATAGTGTTGGACTGGCTGAGGTTCTTATCAATCAACCCCATACGACGGAACGTCTCATAATAGAGGATGTTGATGCTGCTGCCTCCATCCATGAGCACCTTAGTGAACTTATATCCTCCCACCTGAGGAGCCACCACTAAGGCCAAGTGGCCCGGGTTATCCACCCGGGGAGGGTGATCCTCCCTACTCCACACTATAGGCTGCTCAGACCACCGCAAGTAGCGTGGAACCGCCGGCTCAACAGCATTCACAGCCCTCTTATGAAGCTTCTGATCTCGCTTACACAGACTGGTGGTAAACACATGATACCGTCCACCGCTAAGCTGCTTTGGATTGGTCTGATAACCCCCTGCTGCTGTTGATGACCCTGGCCAGACTGCCGATTAAAGCCCCCTTGACCGTTCTGAGGATTAGAATTTGAGCCGCCGCCCGGGCCATGAAAGCCGCCGGCGCCTGAGCCGCCGCCCGGACCATTGTAATTCTTAAAGGCCTTCATGATTGCACAATCCTTCCATAGATGGGTAGCTGGCTTCTCTCTAGAGCCATGCCTTGGACAAGGCTCATTCAACAGCTGCTCCAGCGTCGGGCCTGACCCGCCGGCTCGGGGAGGGGGCCTCCCCTTGCGTCGCTGGGTATTACCTTGTGAATTGGCGTTGGCTACAAACTCTAGGCTGCCATCGGCCTTGCGCTTGCCTCCTCCTTGGTTTCCCGGGTTATGCTGAGGACCCTTGCCATTGCCGTTCTTCTTTCCCTTCCCTGTCCTTTCATCATCTGAAGCGGGGTCCTTGGTACCATCAGAATCGGCGTACTTGACAAGAGCCGCCATCAGTGTACCCATATCATTGCAGTCGCGCTTAAGCCGCCCGAGTTTCATCTTCAGGGGCACAAAACGACAATTCTGCTCCAACATTAAGACTGCAGAGACGGCATCCATCTTATCCGAGGAATGTATTATCTCCTTAACCCGGTGAACCCAATGTGTCGTAGACTCACCCTCCTGCTGCTTGCAGTTAGTCAAATCCACAATTGACATAGACTGCCTACAGGTATCCTTGAAGTTTTGGATGAACCGGGCCTTCAGCTCAGCCCAAGACCCAATGGAATTCGGTGGTAGCCCTTTCAACCAAGTGCGGGTAGTCCCATCTAACATCATGGTGAAGTACTTAGCCATGGCCACTTCACTGACCTCCAGCAGTTCCATGGCCATCTCATAACTCTCGATCCAGGCTGCGGGTTGTAAGTCTGCCGTGTAATTAGGCACCTTCCTAGGGCCTTTGAAGTCCTTGGGTAGACGTTCATTGCGGATAGCTGGCACTAAACAAGGGACACCCCCAGTCCTGGTAGGGATACCCACGTCGACGGAAGTCGTCGGATAAGCCGGGGGGGTCTGGTAAGCCGTCAATTGAGGCACCTGCTCCGCCTCTTGCCGCGCTCTGTCTTGGTCTGCTGCGTGAAAGGCTCCGTTATGAGCCGGGCCATGGCCAGGGGGCGGGTCATGGCGTCGGACGTTACTTGAGCCGGTCGCTGAGACCATGTGTCTGCTGTAACTCGGGCTCCGGCCTGGACGAGGGTCAAGTGGATCCTGTCCCGGCTGTAGGAGTACGCCTCTTGCTGCACCAGTGCTGTTTGAAGGAGTTCCCTGACCCGGCGGGTTTCAATAGCCGTCGGAGAGTCGCCGTCAATTGGGAGAGCCGCCAGCCGTGCTGCCGCGGCGACCATGTTCTCCAGTGGGTTAGCATAATGACCCGGTGGTATTGGCACGTACTGAGGCGGGGCAGGGTGCACCTGGGGAGGCCCCATTACTTGCGGCTGAATAGGGGTCCCAGACCCGGGCACTATGATCCCTGGCGGGTTACTAGACCCTGCACCTGGCGTGTTGAAGAGGTTTCGTGGGTCGTAAACCGGAGGGAGTCGAGATTGGGCCTTTTGATGCCTCCTTCTCAGGACCTCATTGGACGCGTTTTGATCCATCGTGAGCCGGAAGGACTGCGCCTGAATCAACTGGGTTTGGGCGTCGAGAGCCGCCCTCTCCGCCGCCATCCTGATCCCTTCCGCTGCCAGATCCTCCTTAGCTTTCACTAGATCTAACTTTAACTGTGCCACCTCCGCATCATGTTGAGCTTGATCCGCCGGGTCAACCGCGGCGGTTAACAGGGCCGTCATCTTGTCCGTGAGATCCATTAGCACCTGAGCTGGCGAGGGCACCGGGTTTCCCGCTCCAGCAGCAGGGTTCTCAACAAGCTGCGCACCGGCCATGAAGATTCCAACCCGGCTTGGCGGCTCAAACGGGTCCGGAATACTGTCACCATCGGAACAATCCATGAGCCTGCCATCTTGAATTTGATACAACGAGTTTGACTCATCGGTGGACGACTCGCCGTCAGAGCCGGCGGCCGTCTCATCACCAGATCCAGATCGATCAGAGAGCTCTCCATGAATACATCCCACAAAAGCATGCTTTAAGGCGGGCCGGGCCCGGGCGGGTTGTGCACGCTGAGCTGTCTCGATGAGATCGGCGCAGAGATCCGGCTCAGGGCCCGGCTCACCAATCTTGCCAATGAAAACATGAATTCCGCCGAAGGGGACCCGGTACCCGTACTCAATTGAGCCGGCGTCGGGGCCCCAGTTTGTATCGTCGATGTAGAGCTTGCCGCGACGACTCTTGGTCATCCGGCCCACAGCGTATCCCTTGAGCCCTTCGAAGCTGCCCTTCAAGAACTCAAATCCACCGTGCGCTGGCCCCACGGTGGGCGCCAACTGTCGTGGAATTGTCACGGTAGATGTCCTCAAGCTAGGACTTAGTCATGGAGCCATCGCCGCTAGGAAGCTTGAAGGGGTTTAACGGGACAAGGAACACGAGGGTTTATACTGGTTCGGCCCCTTACGGTGAAGGTAAAAGCCTACGTCCAGTTGAGGTGATATTGATTAGGGTTTCGATGACCAGGGAGCTTAACTGCTATGCCTGGCTCTCGATGAGATCTTTCTTGTCCCTAAACCGCTGCCGGGTCGTCCCTTTATATAGGGAGGCTGACGCCCAGCAGCTCACAGAGTCCCGACCGACTCATAAGAGTGTCCGGCTTGGACTCTCAACTATTCTTGCCTTACACTACAAGTTCTACCATAATAATGATTGTAACTACGGGCCTTAAGCCATATCCGGGTCTTAAGCCCATCTTTGGCCCACAGTCTTCAAGCTTGGCGCCGGGCTTCTGGTGGTGACCATTATGAATAACCCGGCCCCTTCTGGCGGTTGACTCTAAGGTCTATATCCTCAACAGCACTCGAAGACAAAGCACATTCAGATTCATCATCATTTTCTTCGCGATCATGTGCTGAAGGGCGACATTTCTATTGAGCATGTGAAGTCTGAAGAACAGCTAGCCGATATCTTCACAAAGCCCTTGGATGAGAAGAGATTTAGCAAGTTGCGGTGTGAGCTAAATATCTTAGAATCTTCGAATGTTCTTTGAAAAAGACACTCATCCTAACACTTATGCAAAATTGATGACTTAGATGTGCAACACATGAAGAAACGTTTTTCTTCAATCAATGAAGAATAACACTCTAAGTGTGAAGAAATTAATGAAGAATTTGATTCTCAGAACCCTACGACAATTGTACGCGGTGTCTGAAATCATCATTCTTATACGGTGGGTCACGCCACCACCAAAAATTGAAAATTTTCAATTTGAGTTTTTCCTCAGTTTTGAAATTCCTCAGTTGTTAAATTCCTCAACTTTGCAAAATCTTCACTGTTTCCGTCATTTTTCTTCATTGGCTATATATATATGAGTTTATGTCCTCTACAGCATTCACTTATGGCTAATTCTTCAAGTTGCTTTTCTGCTAAGTGAATGTGATCGGACCCTTCCCCCTCTATGCTATACTCAACCCAATCTATTCACAAATTCTTCATGTGCGTTCTATTTGAAACTCGTTCAAAATCTTCACTGTGTCCTTGTCAGCTGAAGATTTTGCGAACGGAACTTTTAACTTATCTTATCCAAAGTTTTTGGCTTTGCCGCTCAAACCGTTCCGCATCCCACGAAATACTTATCTATTCACCCACGATCTAACACGATCTCCACTTCTCAGTACGTGGGTGACACATGTCAAGCGAATGAGAAGGGTCAGGGGCACGTTCGTCCAATTTCTTCGGGCGAACAGTTTTTCACCGTGGCTATAAATACCCCCTCTCCCCTTCCTCACTTCTTTTACTCCGCTCGACCTCTCTCTCCAGCTCAAGCTTCTCAAACCCTAGCGCCGCCGCTACTTCATCGTCGTCGGTGAGGAAGAGCTTCACTGCCTCGACCTCGTCGCCGCCGTACTCGCGCCGGCCGCGGAAATCTTCACTCCGCCGCCGCCATAGCCGTCTTCCTCCGCCGAGTTAGGGCGTGGAAGATCTGCACAGACGAACTTCACTTCTCCACCTCATAGTTTGTCGTGTTCTTCGTTCAGGGTAATTAAAAGTTACTTTTACTACCCCTTTTGATTCAAATGATTCCTACAAAATCTTCAAAGGTGTTTATTCTTCAAATTTTTCACACACTAAACACCTCACATCTCATCTATTCTTGATTCGTTTCCCTAAGCATCATTTTTCTTCAAGATTCCTCAATTGTGTGGATCTTCGATCTATACAACTCTGGAACCTAAGACAAAAATGGCTTAGTGAAATTCTTCAAGACTCAACTGGTCTAATTCCTCAAACTTGTTGTTTTTGAAAAACCTTCTGAGAACGCATATGACCTCTCCAAATTCCTCGCAACTATACTCTGTTCACAGGTACTCATGTCCGCTGCTGAATCACTAGGTTCTCATCAACTTAACTCATTTGCAGCGTTCCTCAAAGAAAAGGTGCATACTTCTTCAGAAAGTTCAATTGTTCAAATTCCTCAACTGAAGAAAATGGCTGATGGAAAGAAGCCACAGAAAGGAGGAAAGAGGCCTGAAATCAATGCTGCCTTTGAAATCCCTGAGGACATTTATGCTGGGTACTGCACACCCCCTGAGGAAGATAAGAATCAGCGCAAGGTGCGCATTCAGAGGATAGAGAGTAGATGGGCAAAAGAGTGGATGGAGTACAGGTATGTGACTCCAAAATACATGAAGAAATTCGCTGTTACTCCTCCATGCTCAAGACCACCATTGGCACCTTGCCAAGAGGCAGATCCCACTAGCATCAAGCGCGGTGAGGATTTTCCTGAAGAATGGGCCAAGCGCCAGGCCAAGTTGGCCAAACAGGCTAAGGAAGCAGTGAAGAAATTCAATGAAGACTCTACTGCTGCTGCTGCTGAGGCCTTTGTAAGGCCAAAGAAATCCATGGCAAAGAAGCCTGCGCACAAGCCAAGTGCCTCTTCTTCAATGCCCTCACGGCCAATTTCCTCAGCTAAGCCCTCACGGCCAATTCCTCAAGCTGCTCCGGCTCCTCCAAAGTCCTCAGTTGCTCCTCCCAAATCCTCAGCACCTGTGCATCTTGCCACGTGCCAAAGGACTACAGGCATCTCCATTGCCTCAGGAGCTTCAGCTAGTTCCTCAGCTGCACCAAATTCTTCAACAGGACCATCTCTGCTGAAGACAAAGACCACTGCTGGACGAGGCTCTCGCCCAAGTCCTCACAAGAGGCAGGTCGCCTTCCAAGTACCGTCTGAAGAAGACGAAGCTGATGATGAAGAACTTGCTGAAATCATCAGAGACAGGCAAGTCAGGGCCGCTGGAGCCAAGGGCACAGATGTGCCACTGCTTTTGGATCCAAAGTTGATCCTCGACTACATTGACCTCTGGCACAAGGACCCAAACACTCCTATGCCTGACTTCAAGCTGACTCCTGGTCAAAGTCATATGCTGACTGCCTTCATCCAAGAAGAAAAATGGAAATTTGAGAAGGCCAGACAGCTCAAGAAAGCTCAGTACAGGAAGGAAAAATTCCTGAAGAACAACGTTGTCTCTATGACAACTGATGAACTTGTGAAGATCCAATCTGAAATCAAAGTCCTCAGCGATGATTTCAATGCTTACTATGCTGATTGGAAAGGAGCCAAGGTCAGGTTTGTTAAACTGACTAAGATGTTCACCTCCAATGTTGAAGCCCCTTCGCAACATGAAATTCCTCAGGTTGAAGCATCTGCTCAGCCAACTGAAGAACATGCCAGCACCGCTGATGACAATCAGGCTGCTGAAGAAAATGTGAGTTCCAGGGCTGATGACTACATTCCAACCGCTGAAGAAATTGCCAGGGCACCCACTAGTGGTGCGCCTGAAGAAAATGAAGAGGTCAAGGCAACTGCATCAGTTGTGCCTGAAGAAAATCAACCACATTCCTCTGCTCCTCCTGCGCCTACTCCAACTCCAATCCTTCCATCTGCATCAGATGTGAAGAAGACCAAGGCTGCAGAGCGTGCAGCAGTGAAGAAAAGGAAAGCATCAGCTCCTTCAGATTCTTCAGCACCGAAGAAGATGAAGAAATTTACAAGCTCATTTGCTCATCCAATTGATGTTGTTCCAGTTTCCTCCATGCCATCAAAGGAAATCATCCCTTTTGATGAAGAATATGTGATCCCTAGCGGATCTGATGAAGAAAATCCTTCTGCTGCTACGTCAGAGCAGATGGATGAAGAAATTGAAGTGGATAAACTCCCTTCAACCCCCACAGTTTCCTCGCCTATGCCTCAGTTTACTACTGAAGAGGCTGGCGTTGAAGAAATTGAAGAAGAAGATGTGGACATTGGCTGTACCACACCAGTGATGAATGATGACTTTTGGGAAAGTCAGCACCCCAATCCTCCACTCTTCACTCCACTGCAGCAAATTCCTCAGTCCCCAGCAACTACAGTTCAAATGGGATCTGATGAAGCTCATGAAGACATTCCAGCCGCTAGTGCTGAAGAAATTGAGAATGAAGAACTGAAGAACCAGGCTGCCACTGAAGAGGAACCAGAAATTCCTCAGCCTGAAGAACCTGAGATTGCGATTCCCGAGGTCATCATGCAATTGACTGACACCCCTCTGCCCAAGCCAAAGGATCCATTCTCAAGGAAGCAAAAATTCAAGGCTGATGCTTTCTTTGGCGAGCACGTATTCTTCACTGATTACAACCCTTATGACTCTGCTCGCATAAGGAAGAGGCGTTTCTGGACTGCCAGCCAGGCAAATTTCTATTCCTCAGTGCTGTTCAACAAAGACAAAGTCTTCGATCATGAGAACATTCCTCACGTGGATATGGAATCTCTGCCATGCTTCGGGCCAGTCCTCAGTGTTCTCTACGACGCTGGACTGTTTAATTTCTGCACTGACATATGTGATTGGAATGAAGAGCTAATTCTTCAATTTTATGCAATTCTGCACATCACCGGCAACTCTGAAGACGTGAATTCATGGGTGCTGGACTGGATGTCTAAAAACACTCACTACAAAGCACTAGCTACTGAATTGCTTCGTGCTTTGCCTCTCAGTCTGCCCCTTGAAGGTGCTTGTTGCGTCTACAATGAACCTGAGCTTACCGATCACTATATGCAAGTGCTGATGAAGCCTTTGAAGCCAGGTCAGGCCCCCAGAACAAAATTCTTGTGAAGGAATTGCTGTATGTGCCTCGGACTGTCTATCGCATTCTGACGAAGACAATGAGTCCTATCAAGGGCCACGACTCGAATGAAGAAGAAGTCGTTGGCATCATGAAGAATCTGCTCTTCAATATCATTCATGGCGTTCCCGTCAACTTCCATGATTTCTTCATGAGGACTCTGGCCAATGTCGCAATGTCACCATTTGAGTTGAAGCCTTATGCACCGTGGATTATGAGATTCATTAGAACAAGGTCTTCACTCAACTACAAAGCTGATACACTGAACCATTGCAGCTACTTGCCCCCGATTGAAGTCCTCAAAACGACATTTTCCTCAGCTAATGAAAAGGGCAAGGCTACAGCTGTAATTGATGAAGGCATTCGTCCATTGGATGGTCAATTTCGCAAGGCTACATCCTACTCCACCAACGATGACTCTGCCACCCATGACTCTGCTGCCAACGCACCCAAGCAAAATCCTCAAGGCACAGCACCCAGGGTGATGACTGACCGTGAGCTTCTCCTTAGTCTTGACCAGAAGGTTGATCGCAATCATAAATGGGTCAAGCGTCAGTTTGGTTCAATTCTTCACAACATGACTGCTACCCATAATGCAGTGAAGAAAAACCATTACTACCTTCATGAAACCCTCAACCGCACCTGGGCTATTCTGTCGCACATATATGGTGAAGAAGATCTGAAGAAAATGGGTCTCAAGGAAGATCTTGACTGGGCTGCACCTCCTCCGAAGAAGTACAAGAAGGTCAAGGTTCCTTCCTTGGTGGCCAGCTCCTATTCTTCATCACGTGACACTGATGAACATGAAGACTTGGACGACACTGCGGCAGGCCCTGCATCAACAAACGACCCCAACGACGCTGGCGCTCCTTCATCACCTTGATATTCTTCAGGGGCGTTAGTCCTCATTTTCAACCCTTTTGGTCATTTGATGACAAAGGGGAGAAATTTGAGTTAGTCTTCAAACGGGTCTATCTTATGGGCGTTTTTAAAGTTACAACTCTCGTTCTTCTGATGACTTTGTTGGATCGAGTTGTAAACTTAAACTCTATGGTGGCCTGATACTTTTGCTGTTTTTTTCTGCATGCTTATTCCTCATTAATGTTATTGAACGCATGCTGAATTACATTAGTCACCATATTTCATCATGCATTTCAAATTCTTCATATATTATGTCAAATGCGTGTATGAATTACAAGATATAGGGGGAGATCTCCATGATTAAACTCTTCAAGTGTGCACTGCTTCAAAAGCAAATTCCTCACTATGCACATCTTCAGGGGGAGTTCTTCTATATCTTGCAATCAAATTCCTCAATATCAGTATTTACACTTCATATGTTTATCCCCGTTGAAAACTTAACCTATATTGTCATCAATCACCAAAAAGGGGGAGATTGTAAGTGCATCTAGTGCCCCTTAGTGATTTTGGTGTATTGAAGACTTATAGGTTAAGGGACTAATGTGTTTATGAGTGTACACAGGTCAATAAGTCTATGAGGAGTTTGATATTCACAGAGAAAGTCGACCCCTAAAAATGAAGTTCTTCGACTGAAGACTTTGGATTTCTGAAGACTTTCTGAAGACTTTGAAAGTGAAGAAATTGGTGTGACCTTGAAGACTTGGTATTCATTTGAGGAACATGAAGCGTGAAGACTTTTGTTTTCGTAGTTTCATTTTCTCTTTCTTGAGTCATAGGAAACACCGTACTGTTAAAGGGGGTCGAGGAAATACTAAGGAAAAATTTCCATGTGATGCTCAACTCAAAATCCTACACCTACCAATTCCTTCGAGTGAAGCCATTGGAAATCTCATACAGTTCAGTCATATTCTTCAGTGACACAGACGAAGTTCTTCTGGTCTCTGAGGAATTTGTTCCGACTGAGGAGTTATGAATTCGCTAGTGCGGATTGCCTACACAGTGAGGAACATGATAGCCCTGAGGAATTTGATACTCAAATTTTCGACCGTTGCGGTGCTATGCGCCAGCTGTCCCAAAATATCTACCCACCTAACGGTCATATCATTGAAGGGCATTTATGTCTTATCATGACGGGCTGCTCCCTAGGCTATAAATAGCCGCCCCCTACAACCACTAGCTGGTTGGCTGCTCCGAGAGAAACTGACACTTGTCAATTGAGAGCATCCCATCCTGCGAGGACTTTGAGCGAAAATCATCAAGTGAGGAAAACCCAAACTCAAACACCTACAAACCCAAAGTGATTGAGCATCACTGAAGAGATTGATCCTGCATGGATCCGACGCTTGTTACCTTTGAAGACTGTGCTTCTTCCAGACGGTTAGGCGTCATGGTCTAGAGCATCCAAGAGGAAATTGTGGATCGCCGAGTGACCGAGTTTGTGAAGGTTTGGAAGTCACCTGAAGACTTACCACGAGTGATTGGGCGAGGTCTGTGTGACCTTAGCTCAAGGAGAATACGGTGAGGACTGTGTGTCCTCAGGTTTAAATACCTAGCCGCTCCAACCAGACGTACAACTGAGACAGCAGTTGGAACTGGTCTACCAAATCATTGTCTTCACCAAGGCAAATGGTTCTATTTCCTCAACTCTTTCATTTCCTCATTACTGTGTTGTATGCTTGTTCATATCTGTGTTTGAATACTTTGACTGAAGACTTTCTCAATTTCCTCAGTTCAACTTCTTCAGTCTGTTTGTCTTCATCCTGTGTTATCCTGTGTTTATGTTTTCTGTACTCTGTGCTTGTCTTCATTTCATCATGATGACTATGCTTGTGTTTTGCTATGCATACTTTTGAGTACTTATTCCACTGCAAGTAGTTCTTCGCTAAGGAATTTCCTCACCCACAAATTCCTCAGTGAAGAATTCATAAAAATCGCCTATTCACCACCCCTCTAGTCGATATAACGCACTTTCAGCTGTCCTATTGTGCCCTCCATGTCGCGCAAGCATGAGGGATTCCCGCTGTAGGGTGTTGCAATACGTTCATGATTCGCTTATAGTGGGTTGCTTGAGTGACAGAAGTATAAACCCGAGTAAGGGGGTTGTTGCGTATGGGATAAAGGGGACTTGATGCTTTAATGCTATGGTTGGGTTTTACCTTAATGATCTTTAGTAGTTGTGGATTCTTGCTAGAGTTCCAATCATAAGTGCATATGATCCAAGAAGAGAAAGTATGTTAGCTTATGCCTCTCCCTCATATGAAATTGCAATGACTACCGGTCTTGTTAAAGATTGCCTAGGATAATTCCACACACCGACCCATCATTATTCCACACTCTCTATTTATAATATTAAGTAATATATTCTAACTTTATATAACAGCACCTACTTTTATATTTTATCTCTCCGATGCCATGCAAAGTTATCCTCTTCATACCCACAACATAGTTTTCTTCCTCGTTTCTAGTTGGAAGCAAACGTTCGGTGTACGTAGAGTCGTATCAGTGGCAGATAGGACTTGAGAGAATATTGATCTTACCTTTAGCTCCTTGTGGGTTCGACACTCCATACTTATCACTTCCACCTTTGGGAATGGCTACGATGATTCCCTGCACTTGGGGATTATCAAGCTCTTTTCTGGCGCCGTTGCCGGGGAGCAATAGCGTGGGGTTGATATTCTCGTGTGTGCTTGTTTGCTTTCTCCCCTAAGTAGATTTTGTTTTTCATTTTTGTTTCTGTTTAGTTGTGGGTGAAAAATACAAAAAAAATTAAAGAATGAAAATACGAAAAAAAATTACTTGCCTATCACGCCTAAAAGTTTTTCAAAAAGAGAAGTGATTGGAAAGTTATGCATTGAAGAAGTGAGGGTCGACCTTGAGCACTTGTGTTCATGCTCACGGAAACAATGTAGAATTTTTCATGGAATTTTCTCTGTAAATAATTATCCCCTTGTGTATATCCATTGTATTATAAAAATAATGTGCCAAGCTTTGGTTTTAGGATGATTAGATTGCTTGTTTACTATGTGCAGAACAAAAACAGAAACTTCGGCTGTAGCGCGTGATTTTACATTTTTTACTGGAAGGTCAAATGGGTCTGAAACCTTTTTCACATTACTTCTGTACAAATTTTTCAAAGTTTCTAATTTATTTCATAATTTTTGGAGTTACAGTAGTTTACCAAACTTCCAGATTACTACAGACTGTCCTGTTTTTGACAGATTCTGTTTTTCGCGTGTTGTTTGCTTATTTTGATGAATCTATGGCTAGTATCGGGGGATATGAACCATAGATAAGTTGGAATACAGTATGTTTGACACCAATATAAATAAAGAATGAGTTCATTACAGTACCTTAAAGTGGTAGTTTGCTTTATTACACTAACGAATCGCACAAAGTTTTTGTTAAAGTTTTGTGTGGATGAAGTGATTCGAAGATCGAGGAGCTATCAATATGAGAAGAATAAAGAGAGGCAAGAGTTCAAGCTTGGGGATTCCCAGGGCACCCCAAGTAAATATTTCAAAGGATACTCAAGCATCTAAGCTTGGGGATGCCCCGGTTGGCATCCCATCTTTCTTCTTCAACAAATATCGGTATACCTTGGTTTTTGTTTTGTCCACATGATTTGTGTCCTTTGTGTTTTTGTTTTTCCTTTAAGAACCATGCTAGAATGAGATATCCCTTCATTGATTTATATAATACTTCATGTGCTTCACTTATATCTTTTGATTATGACCTTATAGAATTGCTCTTTGTGCTTCACTTAAATCTTTTGAGTATGGTTTTATAGAATGCTTCGTGTGCTTCACTTATATATTTTGAGCTTGGATGTTGGTTAGTCTATATAAATTGTAGAAAGCTCCATGAACTTCACTTATATCTTTTGGAGTATGAATAATACTATCATCTAAAGCGGATTTGGAAGAGTGTCAACTTTAGGAATTAGTGATCCCACTATTCCGAATGAGAAGAATTTTTGCTTATGTGGAGAGTAGAAATCCTCTATGCTTGTAGATCATGAAAAAATGCTTTATGTGATTGTTATATTGTTGAACTCATTCATGATGCTACTGAAAATTGTTATGAGGGAGGAATGCATGCTTGTAGGAATTGCAAGAATATCAAGTTTCCTCTCTATGTGCTTAAAGTTTTGAAGTTATACTTGTTTTGCCTTCCTATGCTAGTTGATTCTTGTTCCTATAAATTATATGCTCACAAAACCCCTAGGCATAGGAATTGGGTTAGATTTAAATGTGCTAGTCATATTCTTCATGATGCTCTCTTTATGTTCCAATTCTTTTCTTTTATGTGAGCAACATTGAAATCATCATGCCTAGCTAAAAGACATTAAAGAAAAGCGCTTGTTGGGAGACAACCCAATATTTACCCTTACTGTCTTTGTGTGTTAACATGATTAAGCTATTGTAGTAATCATGTTTTATAGCTTTTTGTTTCAATAAAGTGCCAAGTAAGACCTTTGGAAAGACTTAGGTGAGAGTTAATGTGACTTGCTGTAAAAAACAGAAACTTTGCGCTCATGGGATTAGCTGCCATTTTTTTTACAGAAGAGTGATTTTGAGTTGATATTTTTGCAGAAGATTAATAGACAAATTCCTCACGTCCACCAATTTATTTCATAATTTTTGGAGTAGCATAAGTATGGTTGCTGTTCAGATCATTACAGACTGTTCTGTTTCTGACAGATTCTGTTTTCATCGCATAGTTTGCTTGTTTTCTAGTTTCTATGGCTTATATTTCTCAATATAAATTGTAGAAATGATATGGTACAGTAGGCATTGTGTGAGAAAAATTATGAACCTTGTCTTTGACAGTACCAAAGTGAATGGTTTACTCTTTATCATACTAACCTATCTCACGAAGTTCCGTTAAGTTTTGTGTGATTGAAGTTTTCAAGCTTTGGGTGAGATATCGATATGAGGAGAATAAGGAGTGGAAAGACCCTAAGCTTGGGGATGCCCAAGGCACCCCAAGGTAATATTCAAGGAAGACTCAAGCGCCTAAGCTTGGGGATGCCCCGGAAGGCATCCCCTCTTTCGTCTTCAGAACTATCGGTATACCTTACTCGGGGCTATATTTTTATTCGTCACATGATATGTGTTTTGCTTGGAGCGTATTTTCAATTTTACTTGCTGTTTGAATAAAATCATTGGAACTGAAATCTTGAATGAAAAAGAATCCTCCCATGGCTAGTTAATTATTTGACTACTCAGTGTTCTTCACTTATATCTTTTGGAGTAGTTTGTCATTTACTCACGTGCTTCACGTATATCCTATGAGTAAATGGTTGAATGAATTGAATATAATAAATCTGAATTTATATATGTTTCATATGCTTATACCATGGGGAGTAATGACTTCACACAGAATAAGTATAGGTAGTAAACTTATTGAAAGTTAGCAAACAGAGAATTGGTCACTTGAACTATTCATGAAAGAATATTGAAGGAAGAGAGATTTCACATATAAATATACTATCTTGGACATCTTTTGTAATTGTGAGCACTCATTAAAATATGACATGCTAAAATGTTGATGTTGGACAAGGAAGACAACTTAATGGGTTATGTTTTCCTATATCCGAAACGTTATATTGTCTTGGATCACCCAACATGTTGAGCTTGCCTTTCCCTCTCATGCTAGCCAAATTCTTTGCACCAAGTAGAAATACTACTTGTGCTTCCAAACATCCCTTAAACCAGTTTTGCCATGAGAGTCCACCATACCTACCTATGGATTGAGTAATATCCTTCAAGTAAGTTGTCATCGGTGCATGCAATAAAAATTGCTCTCTAAATATGTATGATCTATTAGTGTGAAGAAAATAAGCTTTATACGAACTTGTGATAGGGAAGAAATAAAAGCGACGGACTGCATAATAAAGGTCTTTATCACAAGGGGCAATGTAAAGTGACGTTCTTTTGCATTAAGATTTTGTGCATCCAACCATAAAAGCGCATGACAACCTCTGCTTCCCTCTGCGAAGGGCCTATCTTTTACTTTTATCTTCTACCCTTATACAAGAGTCATGGTGATCATCACCTTTCCTTTTTACACTTTTTCCTTTGGCAAGAACTTTGTGTTGGAGCGATCCGGATATATATATCCACTTGGATGTAGGTTTTCATAAATTATTATTGTTGATATTACCCTTGAGGTAAAAGGTTGGGAGGAGAAACTATAAGCCCCTATCTTTCTCTGTGTCCGATTAAAACTTTGAACCCATAAATATCACATGAGTGTTAGCAATTGTGAAACATTAAATGATAGTTGAGTATGTCGAGTTTGCTGAATCAAAGCTCTTACATAAACCCTTCCCGAAAATAAGATGAATTGCAATTTTTTGATGACTAAGAGCACGGTTTGTTAGTTTTCAAGAAAGTTTATGATCTATACTTTAACATGTGAATAGCTTGTTACTTGATCATGAAAAGTTTTATGAGATGAGCTACTGTTATGACATATAATGATGCTAGAAAAGGTGATTGAAATTATCATTGATCAAACTTGTGCACCTGCTAGCATTCACACTTCATAAATTATTTCTTTTATCATTTACCTACTCGAGGACGAGCAGGAATTAAGCTTGGGGATGCTGATACATCTCCAACGTATCTATAATTTATGAAGTATTCATGCTATTATATTATCCATCTTAGATGTTTTATATACATTTATATGATATTTTATATGATTTTTGGGACTAACCTATTAACCTAGAGCCCAGTGCCAGTTTCTGTTTTTTTCCTTGTTTCTGAGTATCGCAGAAAAGGAATACTAAACGGAGTCCAATTGACGTGCCAATTTTTGATGATATTTTATGGACCAAAAGAAGCCCCCGGAGTAGAAGAGTTGGGCCAGAAGAGTCCCGGGCTGTCCACGAGGGTGGGGGGCGCGCCCACCCCCCTGGGCGTGGGCCCCTATCTCGTGGACGACTCGGAGACCCCCTTGACGTGAGACCTACGCCAAAAATTCCTATAAATACAGAAACCTCCAGAAAATAACCTAGATCGGAAGTTCCGCTGCCGCAAGCCTCTGTAGCCATGAGAAATCAATCTAGGCCCTCTCTGGCACCCTGCCGGAGGGGGCCATCATCACCCGAGGCCATGGAGGAGGATCCCGGAGGGGCCATCATCGCCATGAAGGCCAAGATCCAGAGGGAGAACCTCTCCCCATCTAGGGGGGAGGCCATGGAGGAGGGAGCACAAGGGGAGAACCTCTCATCCTCTCTCTCGGTGGCGCCAGAGTGCCATCAGGAAGGGAATCATCGCCGTGGTGATTGTCTTCATCAACATCACCATCATCATCACCATCCTCATCTATTTTACGCGGTCCACTCTCCCGCACCCCGCTATAATCCCTACTTGAACATGGTGCTTTATGCCACATATTATGATCCAATGATGTGTTGCCATCTTATGATGTTTTGAGTAGATATCTTTTGTCCTTGGGTTGATTGATGATCTAGATTGGTACGAGTTGTATGTTTTATTTTGGTGCTGTCCTATTGTGCCCTCCATGTCGCGCAAGCGTGAGGGATTCCCGCTGTAGGGTGTTGCAATACGTTCATGATTCGCTTATAGTGGGTTGCTTGAGTGACAGAAGCATAAACCC
The DNA here is from genome assembly GCF_018294505.1 of Triticum aestivum. Classification (NCBI taxonomy): domain Eukaryota; kingdom Viridiplantae; phylum Streptophyta; class Magnoliopsida; order Poales; family Poaceae; genus Triticum; species Triticum aestivum. The sequence goes on along the minus strand of NC_057811.1, from coordinate 408,244,619 downwards.
GAGTAAGGGGGTTGTTGCGTATGGGATAAAGGGCACTTGATGCTTTAATGCTATGGTTGGGTTTTACCTTAATGATCTTTAGTAGTTGCGAATGCTTGCTAGAGTTCCAATCATAAGTGCATATGATCCAAGAATAGAAAGTATGTTAGCTTATGCCTCTCCCTCATATGAAATTGCAATGACGACTACCGGTCTTGTTAACGATTGCCAAGGATAATTCCGCACACCGACCCATCATTATTCCACACTCGCTATTTATAATATTAAGTAATATATTCTAACTTTATGATAACAACACCTACTTTTATATTTTAGCTCTCCAATGCCATGCAAAGTTATCCTCTTCATACCCACAACATAGTTTTCTTTCTTGTTTCTAGTTGGAAGCAAACGTTCGGTGTACGTAGAGTCATATCAGTGGCAGATAGGACTTGAGAGAATATTGATCTTACCTTTAGCTCCTTGTGGGTTCGACATTCCATACTTATCACTTCCACCTTTGGGAATTGCTACGATGATTCCCTGCACTTGGGGACTATCACTGGGGCAGTAGAGTAAGGCCGTTCCGAAGGAAGTTATACTTGAGGGTCGTCGGGATGTGGATAGGAGGGCGGCAGGAGGCCGGATCTGGCATAATGCCGCAGGAAGGAAGAAGAGGTCGGAGGCCCTCCCGAGCCAGAGTTGTGTCGAAGAGAATGACACGGGCAACCGATTGGAACGCATCGGCAGTTGTGGGTCTCCTCCCTCACCGCTGATGACCGCATGAACAATGCACCTACTCCCCTAGCCCTGCCGAGGGGATCCGGCCGGATCTGTGACCAGCGGTGAGCAGAGAGAGAGAGAGAGAGAGAGAGAGAGAGAGTGGCCACCACTATCTTGTTTAGATCTGGAGAGGGTGAGAGAGTGAAGAGAGCAACCCTAAAGCAAGCGTTGAGGCTCCTGCGGTCCTGCCTATATATATAGTGGAGTGAATTTCTTTTTCTCTCCACAACAATTGTTTCAATTTGTGTACATGACATTAAAGAAATAAAATTCTCTATTTAACGTGCTAGTACTACAGTAAAGAAAACTCCACGACGTCCAGGAGTACCAGTAGTATTATTCAGTTGTGGACCCCGACCCTCCATTCATTGAACAAACACACGATTAGAGAACAAACAAGTGTGGCACCCCGGCTCAGAGAGACCGGAACGCCCTATATTCCAGCCCAGAGATTGAGGTGAAGTCTTCTAGAATACGACACTGCTTGACATAGAACAAATCAACTCTTAATACAAAGGATAATGAATACAAAGGTCTGATGTTACAAAGGATCACATCAGCGCGGCGACACTACCCTGCTAAGGTAGCTCTATGCTAGCAGCGGAACAACTCGTAGCAGCGGAATACTTCTAGCTGCAGAACAACGACGAAGGTGGTGAACTCCACTCCACAAGGACTCTGGTTGGGACACGATCTAGCTCGCACGCACGGTAACCTCGACAAGCAATCAATCAATCACGGCATCACCTACAATCTGGCATGACACGCCAGGTCAGTACATTGAATGTACTTGCAAGCTCACAACAACCAAAAGCATCAAGGCAAAACAACAACATAGCATTAAACAGGTTAATTAATTAACAACTACTATGATGCGAAAGCAACTACTAAGCATGATATGAAACTACTACAATACTGATAAACCAACATCTCAATCTCAACACCCATCTCACTCTTGGCTCTCCGGCCAAGCAATATGACATCTGGATCACCTCGTGATCCACCTGATGACCTCGTGATCGAAACATCCACATGATCACCTCGTGATCAAAACATCCACATGATCACCTCGTGACCACATCACAAACTGAATGATCATCCTCGAGATCATCTCGACATCATCATCGGCATCCTGCCAAGCTGTTATTGTTCACAATATCAACATATAAATTACCTATAAGTCATTCCGTCATGCGAGTGTTGATTGAACGGTGTGACCTAGTGCGAACTTGTGTCCATGACCGAGGACACGACTATCGATATATTAAACACAGACACTCTATAGAGGTTAGCACACTGTACCCACATCACAGAACCCATGGCCTCGTACTCCCATTCGGGTGCACCAATGGCATTCCGACAAAACCGATATACTGCCATGACACTCCCCCGGCCACTCCGACCAACTCCCCTTTGGGCTAAGTCATGGGTGGCCCCAATGTCAACTCGTGACATCCAACGACCACCATCATGGCAAAACAAAAATGGTCCCAAACGGGGACATGAGCTCTCGATACCAACCACGGGCACACAAGGTTATGTCTCCTTACCGGGCCAAGGTAACGCACGCCCATAACCTTCCCTTGTTGGAGGCACCGACGAGAGACATGACAATAGACCGCATTAGGGCCTTCCCATAAAGGCAAATGTGGTTGCACTGGAAAAGTCCAGTTCGGTGGCACCTCACCAACTTAATGACGGAATTTATCCCCAAAGTATAACTGGTACTTCGATATCATATATCCACCTGTAATCCAAGTTATAGCAATATCCATCCAAACCATAACATAACCGTAACATAATACTCCGAGGATAACAAAATACTAAGAGCATGCTGAATCCAAGAAAAATAATACTACTACTCCAATAGCAAGAACAAGCTATCCAGCTAAGATCCACATGCAATCATCATATCCAAAATCATACTCCAAAACAGAATATCAACTATCATCATGATGAAAAATAATACTAGCCACTAATAATCTAATGGCAACATGACATCCATCAACTGCAAGCATAAATCCTAGAATCCAAACTGTAGCATGGCAATAACAAGATCAGAACAACTCCGAGAAATGCCATGTACATAGTCATGTAGCTAAAGCAATATTTTAAGTAAGTTCAAAGAAAGAAAACCATGTTATTGCATTGCAGTCATACAAGTGGAGGGTGTGGCTTGCCTGGGAGGGGTGGATACATCGGGAAGAAGTGCAAGAAGCTCGCGGAAAGAATCGCCGGAAAACGTTCTCTCCTGGAGGGGGTTGATTAGGGGCAAGGGCATCAAGGTCATTTTCAGAATGTTAAAACATAATGAAAATGGTATGAACAGAACGAGCTCGACGAGACGAACAAGTGGGATTTTGAATTACCTCATTTGGAGTTGTGAGCAAAAAGATACAATGGTTTTTTTCTGCCAGAGACCTTTCTGTAAAAATTAATCCACAAACAAGTCCCTGACTGGAAAACAGAATGCGCACTCGAGAAAATATGCTTTCAGTGAAGTGAAAGCATATTCCCGCCCACAGCCGCAGCAGTTTACGGTTTCGATTAGCGAAAACGTATTCTGAGGAATACATTTCCACTAATCCAGGTCAGCGGGGGCGGGGCCGACCATCTGGGTCGCTTACAGGTGGGTCCCACCATGGCTTCTCTCTCCTCTCGCGCCTCCTTCTTCCCCCGACGACGCGCAGAGGCAGAGGTGAGGCCGGCCGCCCCGACGACAACCGCTGGTAGCTCCGGCCACCTCTCGCGCCATGCTGCCTACCAGCGTGATCAGCGGGCCGAGCCACGTCGCCCTGGACCATTTGTGCTTTCTGGAGAGGTTAGGGCCAAGCAGGGCTTCACCCACGGCGGACGACAGCGTCGGACGACGAGGGACCCGAGGAAATGGCCGCTCCGGGGACGGGGCGAAGGGGTGGAGGTTCCGCCGGAGGTAGAGAAGTGATATGGTGGTGGTGGAACGGAGAGAGGAGCTCGGGCTTGCTCGGATTTGAGCAGAGGCCGGCGGCGAGGTTTCGGCCAGAGAGAGGGCGGGGGAGCTCTTGGAGCTCAAAGGAGAAGTTGGGCGGGGCTCTGGATGATGCAGGAGGCGAGTGGTGAGGAGGGACGCGGTCCAGAGCCGCTTAAATAGGTGGGGAGGAGGAGGCCGAGCTTGAGTGTCGCCGTGCACGTCCGGCCGAGGCCCAGTCGAGCTCATCAATCACGGGGAGGGCACGGGAACACGACGAGGCAACGATGACAGGCTTCACGGGACAGAGGAGGCCAACGGGGGCACGTGGAGGAAGAGGACGGGCGCGAACAGAGCCATGTCGGCCACTGTTCGCACGCGGCGGCGAGCTCCGATGAGCGAGCTACTGGAGGCGGAGAGGAATCCAGGGTGAAGGCGACGATGAGGGGAACCTCCTAGACATGGTCACGCGCGCGAAGACGACGAGAGGGGGAGTGGTCGGAGCTAAAAAACAACCAGCTCGCGTCCACTGCATGCCACAACAGTGATCACCACATGAACTAGTGAGTAGAGGATGCAAAGGCAGGCAAATGTTGTCTAGGGTGAAGTCCCTCCAGGTAATGTTACAACTGAGTTTAAATCTCGATTAAAAATGTTGTGGTTAGATGGGAAGTGTCCTCTGAAGTTTTCTGCAGTAAACTGTTACATGAAACTGTGATCAACAGGGACAGCTAAGTGATAAAATAGCATGTCTGAGAGGTTTAGGGTAGGAAGGACAAGAATCCTGTGAAATTTTGAGGGATTTGGACCAAGGTTTAATATAGTTGCTTTGCAACAGCTGTATCTGGTCCAGAAACTTGATGATGAAGGGGAACTCACATAGTGTATCTACTTGAGCTGAAATTTGTCAAGGCTAGATGATTTGGACATATAATGATTCTGTAAAAGTTTCATACCAAATGGACTTGCCAAAATGGTACTGCCTCATAGCTATCCTTTTTGCCCAGAAACTTGAGAAAATTCTAGAGAAATATGGGCTTGATGAATTGATTTAAAAATTGGTGGAGAGAGGTTTTATGGTCATGAGAATGCTGTGGTAAATTTTCAGCCAAAATGAAGCAATATAAAATATACTTGCTTCACAACCTGAAAATATTGACAGAAGCAAATATTTTATCCTGTGCTCTTATAGATGATTGGATGGAGCTGAAAACTAGAGGAGTGTAATTATGTGAGCACATGTAGAGGCATGCAAAATTTCAACTCATTTTGATAACCCTAGCAAGTACTTCCTTCACACTGCCTTCTGTGTGACAGAAACTTTGAAAAATTGCTGAGGAAGATTCATTAGGCAAATGGAGCTAAATTTTGTCATGGGGCTATGATTTAGGTGTAAGACGATTCCCAAAAAGTTTGGGAGCAATCAAGAAAGGATAGGTGGCACTTCCTTCATAGAAAGCCACTCTGGAAAGAAATGAAGAAAAAATATTGGGGAATTACTTTTGGGCTAGGAAAGGAAAGTTTGGGCATATTTGAGCAATATATGACCCAAAGAATTTATGAAAATTAATTGGGAATTTTGGGAGTGACAGAAATATAGGTTGCTTCACAACCTAGGGCAAATAGGGTCATTCCTTTAATAAAAAAATAATATTCCTTAGAAAAAGAATTTTAGGGTTGGGCTAGAAATGAAGTGACATTATCTTGGGAAAGTTTTTAAAATGATGAGCCACTTGGGAGAAGAAATGATGATGATCTCCCAGGTTGCAAGGCCACAGATCCACTCCAGAAAGAAAATCAGAGCAAAAACCAATAAATCAAAAAAGAAAAAGAAAAGGGCCAAAAACCATGGTGTTACAAACTTTCCCCCCTTAAAGAAATCTCTTCCTCGAGATTTGGTTGCTCAGGGAACAAGTATGACTTGAGGACAACGTTTCCAATTCGGGTATCCATTTCCTTTATATGTTGTTCCCTCTTTAATTTCATATGATTTTCTTACCTTGCTCTGGGGTGGTTTGCTTCACCTTTCCCAAATTCTGACAGGTTTTTGCTCATATACCAAATCCTTTTGCTAACGTTGATTCTCTCATATCTGCCGTGATATCCAATGGATCTGAGCATCAATTCCCTTTTGTCATGAAAACTTTTTACTTCAGCCATGGGGTTGCTCAAACAGATTCATGTCTTCCGGATTCAAACAATGCTGAGAATCATGGCCATTCTCTTGACGGGATCTGACTGATCGTAGGTGGTACTGACTTAACTTGATTTGTTTCTTTGTCTCGAACAGGAAATATGTACTAAAGATTCGACTGCCTTCTGTCGTGAGCAATATAAAGGGGTAGGGTTGTATAGCTGTATCATACCTCAAATATTAACCTCTTGAGACTGGTCTGGTAGGGTGTTGGCGGGAAGATACTTTTCATGACAGGCTATCCGTGTACTTGGTTCCACGAGTGAGTAGACCTGGTCTGAGCTGATTGTTCGACTTTTTAATTTACCCATGTTGTCGGTATACCCATCTGTGGTAATAGGCTGTGAGATGCTTTAGCACTGCCGCTGAAGTCAAACTGTGGAGGTTGCAAAGTAATCTTGGATCTGACAGACCAGACTTGGATATTTCACACTAACCATTATGGGCAGGTGCCATGGGACAAGCGGGTCAGCAGGATATGAAGTCCTCGAAGAACATAATAGACCTCTGAGGGTATGTTTTTGTGGATCCATATGGAATTATGGCCTCCAACTGACTTGGGTATTCGGAGCCTGATGGTCATGCAAAATCATCATACCGCTGCTGTCAGTCTCATCCTCTGACGGTCATGATTTTCTTTGTCAGGATACCTTACTGAAATAGCTTGGCCACATATGTCTTTGATTCTTCGTGTGATCATGGATGTAGTTATTGCAATATTTTGGCATTATTCCTTGTGTTTGCTTTCTGACCTGGGTCCGCACTTGTACACTACTAGGGAAAAGCCTAGCAGTAGCGCGTGTTTTAGGCCTATCAGTAGCGCGGGTAGGAGCGCTACTGGTACGGCGCTGCAGCTAAAGGTTAGTAGTAGCATGGGTTAACCCACGCTACTGCTATATCGCCTTAGTAGTATCGCTTTCTACAAAGAGCACTACTGGTAATTACTAGTAGCGCTTCTCCCAACCCTCGTTACTACTATTATTCCGTATTTTATTTCCTTTTTATTTCATGTTGTATTCATACACCTTTATACAAGTTTTCATACAACAACAATTTAGAGATTGTTTTTACATCATAATGAGTTATTACATCACTGGGTGAAAGAACCATGGACTAGTTTCAAGTGGATGGACATCCACTTGAAACTAATCCGCGGTTCTTTCACCCACATCCACTTGAAACTAGTCCATGGTTCTTTCACCCAGTGATATAATAAATATAAACATCATCATCATATCATTAACAACTTATCATCATAATACATCATTGTCATATAACACCTCCTCATGATCATCGTTTTCATCAATGAGACATCACATAGCAAGTTGGTCACTAGTCATAATCACAACTACTCCTCATCATCAACTCTAACACATTGTACCACATAATAATCATTGTACCTCATAGGACCTACTACATTCTCTTAGGACCTACTATATTCTCTTAGGTAAATTAGCATAAAACAAGATAGCCCCTGACTCTCCATTATGGAGAATGGAGATTATCCTGTCTCCAATTCTTGCCTTTCGCACAATGTTGCTTCCAAGAACCTCCTTACGACTATCCATACATTTTTTCCATTCTTTGATTACCATGTTTTCACCGGTTTTAGAATCCGATATGGACAGGTGAGATTCGTAGGATGACCTGGTTGTATGTTCAAAACATCAAGGCGACCATTCTGATACATCAGATGAGGCACACAATCCTTCGGGATTTTCTGTTGAAAAACATAGTAATAACTTTGTAGTTAGCAATGTAGTTCAGTTTTAGAAGTATGCAAAAGATGCACGGATGTCGTAATAGTAAAAAATCTTACCATGGCATCTCCATGGATGTTACCGTGGTTCAACACGTGCACTAGTGGCACGTATTGACCATAATGTTGAGGAGTTTGATAATAGATATTGTAATTCTCAAGTTCAGTACAAAATGCGATCAGATGATTTTCTCCTGATAAGTTAATTCGGAGCCATCGGTGTAGTTGGTTCTGTCTACCATCTTTCACACATTGTTTGAAGAATGAAAATAAGCTTTCAATGGAAATAAGCTGTCAACTATTTTGAAATAAACAATATAAATTAGTTAATAACTATGCTCGCGAAACTCACATAGCGGTAGAATTGGAAGCGTATCACCAAGGACCCAAATGTCCATATTGTCTTGCTCGATGTTAGGATCACCAAGATCCATGGTGACAAGCATATCCTCATAAAAACCATACATCTTGCAAAGTGCTTCCCAATTTGTGCAACCAAAATGGGTTACGCTCTGAGAATTGTACAGATTTACTTCAAAATCCATACCATGATGGGTCCTTAGGTGAATTTTCTTTGTTTCGAAACTTTCACGGTCTTCAAAACCGATCCTCTCCAAGACATAGCGTCTTGCATGGCATGGGATAAGCTATTCGAATTGTAAAAGATGAAAATTACACATTGAAATAGTCGAAGTCGTGCTTAATTACGAAAAAAAACACTTGACGTCGTTGCGTATCGTTTCAACGTCGAAGGTCTCCTGGAGCTTAATGCTAAAGCGCCGATCTTCATCCAGGTGAGGCCTGTCGCACAGACCTCGGTCGTCGTTGCACCAGTCGCACTCCCCCGGGAGACTTTCGTCATCCAAGTACTACATTTCCTATGTTCATAATTCAAAGATTAAACTTGTACAATTAAATATATGTACTACAAAACCAAATTAGATCATTATTATTCATCACGGGTCGACTATCGGTCTGCCGAGTCTTTTCTTGAAAACTCTCAGCTCACGTGGTGTATACATTCGACCGTTGGTGATGATCGCTCCTCCTTTCGTCCCCGAGTGCATTACACCAAAATCTCTAGCACACGGGAACGAAGGAGAAGCGACCCCCACAACAACAGTCGGGATTCTTCTTCCTCTCATATATGGTGGAGACTCTCCCTCACTGATTCCTCTCTGACATTTGCGACCGTCGGTGATGGTCGTTACTCCTCCTTCCCCTAGTGCATAATAAAGGTCTAGCACAAGGAGAAGAAGGAGAAACGACCCCCACGACAACAGTCGGGATTCTTTGTCCTCTCATATATGGTGGAGCCTCGACATACTTAAAGTCAAACCAAAATATCATTTAATTATCTTTCTAGAAAATCCAGTCCACTCGATATTCCTACATATTCTAGCACAAGTCATGCCAAAATTCACTGAAAAATCTGGCATGAACTTTGCTAAAAAAGGACATGTATATCGAGCGCCTGAAATTTGCCAGAACGGAAATTAATCAACACTCCGACAAAACATAGGCCACTCGGAGGTGTAACCTGCAAACATGACCGGCCACTTGGGCAAGCACATATCCTATTTGAGCAACACAAGATATACATGTTTTTATCTACATAATATGAGCATTCAAACTTGATGGTCATTGCATTTCAATGGTTGAAAATATGAGCAAAAACATTTAAAAATATCTTATAGGACTCATATTGACATGGAGATTTGGCTGGTCTCACCTCGAGGTCGGAGGGGGTCGGTGACGGGGACGACGGCGGGGATGATGGAGGGGCTCCTAGATTTCTGCAAAAACAAAAACCCTATAAGCTATCAACTAATCAAATGCATACGCCTTGCATAGTAGGTTCCGATTTTAGCATTCAAAATAGGAGTACTTCTCCAATCTGAGCATTCAATAAGCAAAACCAAATCATAAAATAAATAGGTATTCAAATTAGCATGCAATCAATAAGCAAAAGTAAATCATCTCTTGCGTCCGTACATCGTCGAATATTATCACTAATACATCCCGAATAGTATCATACAGATGACATCACTAATACAACTAAAACCCTAGCGAACGACAGGTATCTACACGGGCGGTGGACACCCAAAGAGAAGGAACCATCACAGGATCATAGCTTCAGTGAGATCTCTGGAGAACCTGCCAAGTATTGGAGAACCCGCGCTCCAACGCAACCATGTAGCAACGAATGTGCGCGTCCTCCTCGCTGACATGATGACGTACCACCTTCGCGGGGTCCTCAAGCCTCTGCACCGTCACTGGCCCACGCGACCGCCATCGAAGAAGGTTCGGGTCAACGACGGGCTGGCTCCTCACCAACCTGCGCCCCTAGTAGGTAGCGCCTCCCAGTACCAACCCGACAGAGCCCAGTCCCGGACATGGCCCATCTGATCAAGTAGGTGTCCTCCGTCGAGTCGATGACGAGGATGCGGGATAGGCATCGTCGACGTCGATGCGGGAATAATTGCTTTAACTAAAAAATAACAACAAATGTGACATGTTCAACTAGTTCTATTAATTCAACTAGTTCTTACTAAAAATAAACTTACTATAAATAAAAATAAACTAGTTCTTACTAAAAATAAACTAGTTCAACTAGTTATATTAATTTTCTTACTAAAAACACACTTGTTCTATTAATTCAACTAGTTCTTACTAAAAATAAACTAGTTCAACCAGTTCTATTATTTTTCTTACTAATTCTATTAAACACTACTGCCCTAGTTCTTACTAACTAATTAGATGAACCTACCTAGGAACTACTGCCCTAATTAGCATCTAATTTGATGAACCCTAACTAATTTGATGCAATCTAAAATTTGATGAACCCTAGGAACTTTAGCTAGGCAGAGGTAGGGGAGGGGGAGGAGGAGGCGTGCCCACCCACTACAAAAAAATACACTTCCGTGATGATACGTGTTTGTCACAGTAGGTCGCGTTTTTTGTCATGCATGTACATCCATGATGATTTTATGACAGAATCAAGATAGTCATACCTGTGGTGTCGTAGAAGTGTTCCATGACATTACCAAAATTATCATCACGGAAGTGTCCACTTCCATGACGATAAATCGCGCGTCACAGAAGTGCTTTCGTCAAGGGTGACCGACATGTGGCATCCACCGTAACGGAACACCGTTAAGCTATCGGGTCGGATTTTGGATCCGATAACCCGTTAACAGCCCTGACCAATGGGAAATTTCCACGTGTAAAATTCTGATTGGCCGAAGGGAACACCTATCAGCTCGTCAGTGGGCTAGATGTCGCCCGTCCATTGGAGGAGACATGCCTATGATACGTCGACACATGGCTGGGCCCAACAGAGGCCCATATAGGTTAAAAAGGCCGGCCCAGTCAAAGGCCCGTAGAACTTAATCAGGTACTAGTGGGCCAGCCTAATAACGGCCTGCTTAATAAAGGCCCATTTACGGCCCAAAGCCAGATCTGGCCCGTTAATTGTTCGCCCAATATTTGGGCCCATTTACGGCCCGAAGCCAGATCTAGCCCGTTAATTGTTCGCCCAATATTTGGGCCCATTTGCGGCCCGAAGCCAGATCTGGCCCGTTAATTGTTCGCCAAATATTTGGGCCCAACTACAGCCCAGTGACTTTCGGCCTATTAGAGGCCTGATGTAGACATGGGCCCATTTCAGCCCGGTGTGACTTTCGGCCTGGGAATGGCCCATGCTGCCCATGGGCCATATATGGTCCGACGGGACATCGGGCCCACTAACGGCCCATGCTAAAGGTGGCAACAGTTAAGCCCAACGTGACTTTGGGCCTGTTAAAGGCCTGTCGCGTAATTCGGCCCATTGATGCCTGTGCTAAGCTTTCGGCCTCTTAAAGGCCCATGATATCAGTGGGCCAACTAAGGCCCGAGATATGTTTCGGCCTGGTAACGGCCCGTGAGCTAACTGGGCCCAAAACGGCCCGGTCTACATTTTGGCCTGCTGAAGGCCCGTCGACGACTAGTGAAAATTGAGGCCCAACATGCATTTTGGCCTGCTAAAGGCCCGTGGTTTCATCTCGGCCGTAACAGGCCAGTACAATATTCAGCCTGTTAATGGCCCAACGCTACCTGGGCCAAACTAAGCGCTGGGTCGACAAAAGGCCCAACTAAAATATAGGCCGGTGTAAGTTTGGGCCTGGCGCAATGTGTGAAGGCCCCAATCATTCGGGCCCAAGAAAGACGCAGGCCGGCCCAATTGTGGCCCGCTAAAAACCTGGCCCGTTAGAGTCGAATGTTTCGGTCCGGTCGACTACATCTGATTTTTTTTCAGATAGCGAATGATGGCAGTAACTAGTAGGAATTAAGAACAAACCTACTCTATACAATAAAGAAATTACGGCATAGTAACTAAGAATAAACCTACACTATACAATAAAGGATTTAAGGTATATTACATCCACTGGGCATCGAAGTTCGCCACCAGTGATCATAAAGCGCAACGAAGAAGCAGATTACAAAAACTGGGCACCATTGCAGCGTAACAAAATAATACTGAACCGAGACCACTTCCAAGACAGTTCAAGAAAGGTTAGCCTTGCGGGGGAACTGCTGCGCAAGCTGCTGAGCAAGGCTGTGAGACCGGCCTAGCATGTCGGTCATAGCTTCCAGGTGTAGCTGTTTAGCGATGAGGTTCTCATTGGTGTTCTCCGCAATCTTTCTTAGAGATAGGACTTCAAGTCGAAGTTGAGTTGCAGAATGCCTTTCTGCTAGAACTTGGGACTGAAGAAGTCGAACTGATTCAGACAACGAATTCTGTGAGCTTGTCTGACTGTTAGTCTCAAGTAACTTGAACACTGCATCAAGACAAGACTTTGGGGTTGTCTCGCTATCTTCAAGATGTTTTGCCTTCTTTGCTGCAATATATGTTGGGTTTGTCTCACAGCCTTCAGCAGACTTGTGCATGCCATCAGGCATATCACCCTGAAACAAAGCAGAGAGATGACAGGTTTTGCACGTGTATAAACAAAGATGATAACTGTTCTGTCAATTCTATCCAATTTCAAATTAGAAAATAAAGAGTAAGTTCAAAATATCAATAGCATAATTTGGCATTGTTCATAATGCGGGGAGCTTCACCACACTACTGGATTACCATGTCAACATAACAAGCATAGATGAAGGGCAAAGAAAATCATTGTATCTATTTTGGATAATGTGCATGGCATGTTGTTCATATCATCAGCCACATCAGTAAGATAAAACAGGAGATGACAAGGTGCAAACGTGGGCTGCTTCACCACACACTGGATTATAGATCCACAAAAACAAGCATACATATAGGGAGTATTAAGTAATGTGCATGGTATGAATAAGGAATTTGGTTTTACAAGTAAAACTTAGAACTTACGGTTCTTACGAACATGCATTTTGGTAGAAACAGCAAACTAAACAGCAGTAAACGATAGGGAGTATGAGCAAATTAAACAGCAGTTGAGGATAAAGGCTTTAGAAGGACTGACTTACATTAACAGTTAACACCGGCTTTATAATGCCCTTCTCCATGTCAAGGGAAGGATAACTCAAGAATTTCAGCACAGAATCTTCTTCATAAGCATTGCCTGTACTCTACATTTTGTAGAGAGTAATTATAGATATGATAATACTGGAAGGGATAGAGGATAATGAAGATAAGATGCAGATTGATGCTACATAATCAACTACCAATCCCTGGAAGTACAAGCGTTACAGGACAAAATGTACTGACAAGAGCAATGGGCTACACTTCTGCACTGGCATTGTCTGTGTATTCTACTTGTTGGTAAGATTAAATATAGATCTGATCTTTTTTAGTAAATGGTGGGCGAGGGAGATAAGATGCAGAATGCTACAAAATGAACCAATCCCTCTTCCCATAATACAAGAGTGTTTTGAACACTGGTGTACTGTACAAAACGTTCTTATATTATGGGACGGAGGGAGTAGCTGTTAATGTAAGTACAGTGATAGACCATGTTCAGTCCTTACAAGAGGACTGCAGAGCTAAACCTCTTCAAAAGCATTGGGTTGATTCTAAATTTATGTAAGAGTCCATACGGATCTTATAATGTCCACCAAATGGACGATTACGAGGCTAACATGTGCAGTGATGCTACATAATCAAACAGCTATGAAAGTAAGTATGGTCATACAGGGCAAGAGGTACTCACAAGAGCAATGCAGTGTGCAGTATAGTTGCGAGATTCTGTGGTCCCTTGAGAACGAATGTTCTTCTGCTAACAGTTTTCGTACAAGTGAGACATTAAGGCAAATGCAGAAATGTAGTTCAAATTGTGATGTGATATCATAGACAGTACCTTACGCTACAGCCGAGACCAATGTGTAACAAGATTATTCCAGTCACCGTCGGATAAATGTAGCACCGGAGACTTTACAGAAATTTCGTTCAGAGGCTTGCCATCGAAGTGCGCTTGCCTCAGGTAGGAACGATACTTCATCAACGAGTGCTTGAAAAGCGCAACCAACCCTTGCTCGTCATCACAATCCAGTTTGCTCCTCGCCTATTTAAAAGAATGAAATCTTGTGTCTTCTGTCAGCAGAAACATATGCAGTAATGACCATGAATAACATTAGTACATTACTTACGCGTAAGTTGCGGAGGAAGACTGGAAATTGTTCTGTGTCTGCGGTATAATCTTTCCATGAAGGAAAGATGCGCACAAAGTTCCTGACAACAACATAAGCTTCGTCTTCTAAACTGGGAAGAAATGGAACAGGGGTCCTATTTGCTGCAATTGGGGCTCTCTCTGGTTCGAAAAGGGATTTGGCAACTGGATTTGGTGTACTCTTTGCTGGAATGGGGGTTTTGCGTCGTACAGCTGGTGCTATGTCAACTGGCATAATCATACTGTTTGCTGCAGTTGGGGTCTGCTGAGTTGGGGCATCAGAAATGACCAGTGTAGTAGGGCTAGAGTCTGCTAGAGTTGGGGTATTTTGTGGGTCAGGTGATATTGCAACTACACCTAATGGGCTATTTGATTTATCAGGTGCCACTACCTTTTCCAAATACTTTGCTTGTGCTCCTCCACAATCAGCAATCGCCCTCTTCCTTTTGAACGTCTGATACACAAGAACATCATTTGAATGGATAAATATGGTATGATGACAGATGGAATATGTACTGAAAATGGATAGGCAGGGCGTATTCACATACACGATGTGTAAACTAAGCTAATGGCAGTTCAACAAAGTAGAAGCAATGCAAAGCATCAGTTGCAAGATATGTGCGAGCAATGTAACCTTGGAAAGTTAGAGCAAGTACCTTAATGGGTGAATAAGATAGGGCATCTTCCTCTGACTCCTCCACTAGGGAGCTACATTGACTTAGGTCTCCCTCTAGCTCAGAATCACTGTTACGATCATATTCTGAGCATGAATCTGTAGGTGGAGAGCGTTTGCATTGCATTGCATCCAGACTTGATTTCAGTCCCTTAATGCCAAGTTTGACAGCCATGGCATTGTTCTGCTTTATTCTTTTCATGCGCGCAAGCTCATAATCATTATGATGCTGTTCAGAATCTGAGATTCATGAAAACATAAAAAGTAGTCAGATTATCTATGGAATGCATTGCGGATTCAACTCGGAGAGTGTCTCCCTATAAACCCCTGCATATGCAAAGTTCACCTCCCCAACCGTGCTGACCAGACCACACACAGAAATACAAACCCCTTATGTCTCTATAACAGGCAGGCACACATTTCAAAACTGAAGTAGGAACATTAGAATCATATGAAATTCGTATTTGAACAAATAAACTAAGCAATTATGAGTGGCGTAATGTTTAGCTTCAAGGGTGGAGTGTTGGTAGTGCGACACAAAGCAAGTAGGCAGATTGTATTCCATGTAAAAGATCGAAACCTATGTAAAAGCTGGAAATGACACTTTCTTTCTATACAATGCAGTGTTCGTTACCCACACATGATGGAAGAGATCACATAGAGAAATACTATTCACTCATGTCTACGGTTCCAGTATTTAGAAACAGCGTGGTCCACCTTAAAAGAATATTGACAACAAATATGACAAGGCAAGCATAGATGTAGTGAATCAATCATTTACTTGTGAGCTTACTAGGACAAGTATGCAGAATTGTAACTGCAGTAAGAGACCGTCCAAAATCTGAATGAAGAAGTTTGTCTAGCACTTATTGTTTGCAACTAATCGACGTGAATAATTGGATATTATATCGAATGAGTAAGAAAGACAAGTAAAATTGTCAACAAACCTGGCTTGCAGTAGTAATCTCGGTCAATGTCACTACGACCAACAATCCAAAATGACTAGTTTCTGTTCCGAGGGCCGGAATTTTGAAAACCCTGTGAACTTTAGAGGTACTAAAGATTACCGAAATACATCTGAACCATTAAGTGTAGGTAGCACTGAGCACACAACAAACCCTAATGACAGTCCTGCCTAATGAGTAATGAATCAATTAGAAGATGGGTGATGAGGAGTGGCTGCTGAGTGTTGAGGACATATCTCATGATAAATCGGGTTGGCTTGGTGGGTGCTGCATGCCTGAGCCCTGAACATACTGGGAAGGTAGTCACGGCGGCGCGCCCGAGCAACGGTGACACTGTTGGGCGAGCGGCTCCTGGCCTCCTGTTAGTCCGACGTCTCCTCCTAGAGTCATGCCGTCCGGGGACGGCAAGTCGCCGACGAGGCATGCGGCTGGGGGCGAGTAGAGATCGGAAGCGCGCAGCAGAACAGAGGGGAATCAGGGCCTGGGACGACCCAAAATCCCAGGGTGGGCCGGCCCACCGTGGGCACCCTGTGGATATACACACCCGAGCGGCGAACATGCATTTTTGAAACTAATTTAGGAACATTTAGCTGACCAATTAAACAACTCTGTTTTAATAATATCAGATTCGTATTTGAACAACTAAGCTTGTTTAGCTTGATGGGTGGAGCAGTGTTATTATGACACGAAGCACGTATTCTGATCGTATAGTGATCATAAAAGGGGGAAACTCTAAGCATATTTTTTAGCAAAAGAGGGTTTCCCCTCCGATTTCTATTAAAGAAACCACCACGGAACCAACATGATCAATTAAACCCTAAGCATGATCAATTAAACCGTATTATGGCTGTGCCATGGCAAATTTGAAGCTGCAAACCGGAGAAATGATATTTAGCATCCATTGTTTGCTTCGAACTAAGAACTAAATTCTAAGAGCTGAAAAGAAAGTAGAGTAACCAAGTTAAGATCTATTTTCTGGTTGAGATCAAAAAGTTGAGGAGATATGAAGTACCACCTCTCTTGCGGCGCCGTGTAGGCATCGAGGGTGCGATGGCTGTCGGTGGCGTTGAAGCAGATCTGCGATGGTAGACGGGTGCATCGGGGGATAAGTCCCGTTGCGGTGGAAGAGAAGGCCGTGTGAGCGGGCCCGGAAAAGAGGACGACGGCGCCGATGAAGCGAGAGGACGCGATGCAAGGCTATTGGTCCGTCGCCGTGGATGAGAAACGTCCATATCTAGCAGTGGTCGACGCGGTCTTGGTAGGCGCTCCGGCATGGTGGAGGACGGTGGCGATGGATGTGGTGGAGGACGGCGGCGATGGATGGGGTGGCGGACGGAGGCTGGTGTGGTGATGGGGTGTTCTAGCGCGGACGGTGTATGAATGGGAAAATGGAGGGAGAGGTACGGGGAACCATGTTTTTGGGACGCGCTTGTCTGAAATATGGGAAAGTTACGAACTTAGCCCCCGTTTAAAATTTGGATATCTCGTCGGTTGGGGATAGGACGGTAATCTCGCATCTCGCCAATATTTGCCCAGAGCGATTTCGGGCGAGGAGAGGGTGGTTGGCGCCCATGGTTGGCGCCCACGGTGTATGAAAGGGGCTGACAGGTAGGGCGGTTGTGTCACGTCTGAGTGAAGTTACAAACCTGCCCCTATTGAAAATATTTGCCTACATCGCTTTCGGCCGAGTCGAGTTTGTTTTGCCGCCCACCGTGTATGCATGGGGAATGGAGGGAGAAACAGAGGTCTTTCGGATGCGCTTGAATCAAATGAGTTTTGCCGCCCATGTTTGACGCCCACCGTGTCGGAATGGGCTCAGAGGCGGTCGTGTCACGTCTAATTGAAGTTACTAACCTACCCCTATTTAGAGCAGTGGAAATCGGGCCGATGGATTGTCCGTTTAATGGGTAGACAGTAATTTCCATCTCCCAAACACTTGGCTTCGGGCAGCCGACGTGGGAGTGGACATTTTGCTGCTTCTTTCGAATTTTGGGACAATAAGCATCCACGTTTACCCTGGCAACTAAATTCGAATCCATTTTGTATTCCTATATGAATCTTTATAAATCATTCTATGTGTTTTTATATATCTTCAAAAGGACGACAAAGATGTATTCCACTGTCATATATGAATATGGTTTACAAATGCCGATACTCAAATTCAGAAACTATAATCCAGTTTAAGGTAAATTCGAATATTTGGAACACTCCATGTCCAACTCAAATGTCACACACAGCATAATGTGTACTCCCATTTAGATATGTACACAAGCGATGTATCAAGATTCAAATACCGAGTCAATTAACCAAGAATGTACAGAACTAACAGACATATAAACACTTATAGAGTATATGGATCAATAATATCAACTAACATACATAAGCCAGGCCGCTGTACTTTTTTTTGGCTACAACAGCATCCTTTTTTAGCCAGCATCTTGGCCCTTTCCGATGCGTGCCACTTATGGTCCATCTATACTACTACTATTACTGAATGCACATTCAGCCCGATTGGTATATTTGTAGGTCTGGCACAACAATCCAAATGAAATGTCTCCGAGTCTTATCAATTAATACAGACTTGTGCTCAAATAAAATTACAAACCAAAAAAAACAATTATTACATGATCTCTAAAACAAATGGTTTGATTGATTACATGAACAGACAACACAAAGGTTATTCAACTATGGAAAGAACATTTCACCTATGATTTACCAAGTAGGAATTTAATTTCCTTTTTTCCTTCAGGACCTTAACAATCTGGTCAGTCTCAGCTTGCTTCGTTTTGAAATCCACCAAATATTTAATGGTTGTCTTGAGTACTGCTTGTGATTGTGCTGTTTGCTTCCTCAACATGTCAACTTCATCTCTAAGTGCAGAAGCAGAATCTCTTTCTACCACTAGTTTAGCCTCTAGAGCATCAGCAGTTGGCAATTTATAATGCACGATTGGGCTGGTGCCACTGCTGTGGGATGATGCAACGTCCATGGGGACCTCACTCTTTGATCTTGGGCTAACCTGTTTTGCATTAAAGTTCCGATTGGATTCAGAAAAGTTGAAGTTAGCAAAACATGTCAACTGGGAGTTATAACAGCAAACCAGTTAAACAAACAAGGAATTAAAGAGTTTCAATTGGATGCTGAAAAGTAGTTATTAACATCATTGTAACCCGCTGTTGCAGCAGCAAAGCAGTTAAACAAACAAGTAGATATTTAAGTTAAGGCAAACATGTAATTCTTAACAGTAAGTATCAAACACATAGATAGGCGCAGTCTACAATATGATTAACACGCTGTGCCATTATGTAATCAGTAGCAAACTAAATTAAGCCAAGCAACGTAATTGAACAATTTTGCAATAAGTGGCTAACTAAAATTCCGAGAAGCAGGTAACTGAACTTACGCTAGTTCTTTGTACAGGCACACTGCAACTTCTTTTTCGCTTACAAGGTTGTACGAAGGAGTCCATGGCATCAATTGCTTGGATACGCAGTCCCAATACTTCTTTCTTCCCACACTGCATGGGTAAGTCGAATGGTTAATCTGGTAAGATGGTGCGTCCTTGATATGTTATATGAGGACGTGTAGTCAGACTAGTTGTAGCCAAACACATCACACTGGCTTTTACTGTATATTTCATGCGATTACTTTTGGCATATCGAGATCTAAGCAATCTACAATAGGATGAAAAGACTGGCATCCTTCACATTATTGGCGAACTCAGTTCATAGAAACAAGCAATTCAGCCATTATGTGGGTAAATCAAAAGCGCCACTGGAATATTTTTCTCTATCCAATCATACACGCAAAAAGGGGTGACGCCACCATAGGGGCTAGTATGGGCAGCCGCCTCAGGTGGCTGGAAAGTGTGCACCTAGTTTGAGTCATCCAGGTTGGCCCACGCTAGTTTTGTTTGTCCCAACGCACGAGCAGGCAATGTAAAAAATGAAGAAAAATGGTTCAATTTGGATGGGCCAATAACATAAGTGCAAGGCAGGCCCTATAGCAGGCTCGCGGCCCAAACGAGCGCCTCCCATATCGATCGACAGCGGGAAAAATCCCAATTCATTCGCTCCAGCCTCCAGTCTGGTTCGCTCCTAACCTAGCCGCCGCTGGACAGACCGACACAGCACTTCCTCGCGCCCTCATTGGAGGGCGGTCGCCGGGCTTCAAGCGAACGGAAGGACAAGAAGATGAAGATCCAACCCAGGGTGTAGCCTGCGTGGGAGGCAGCGGCGGCAGCACGGGCATGGCATCGAGCTTGCGCAAACGGACAGTCGCAGCTTGCAAGAGTAGCATGCGCAACGAGCAGGTACATCACATCCCTGATTATATCTAATTCACTCTTCAATTTCTGGCCAATAGTTAAACCTCACGGTGTTGTAAAACTGCTTGTATGTAGGGAATCTATGAGAAAATGAAACCAATTTCTACTTATTTTATAACTCCCCCAATCAATACTGAACTGACTGAATCTGATGTATCTCATCAAGTTTCCGGTGCAAACATACAAGCTCATGTTGTTCTTGAGCCTGAAGTGTCTAATGAACAGACTGCTAATGAAGGATTTGATGCAAACATTTTACATGCTCCTGGTGATGAACATATAGTGTCTAATGAGGGATCTAATGCAAGCATTTTGCAAGCTCATTGAAGGATTTAGTGTCTAATGATGATCTACTATGTTGAGAGAGACAGAGATTTGCAGACATTTATGACAAGCAAATTATAGTGCATTTTCATAGCTTGAGGAAACGTCGAGGCCATCTACCAGAAAGTCCCCGTATCATGACAACGTAGCATAAATACTTTTCTAATCTGTTGTTTGAAACTATTCGCATACTTGTGCAGGATAGATATATTGATATGCAGTTTGCGCACTGGTTATACGTGCAATTACACTTTGATATTTTTCAGCCAGAGAACGAATAATTCAAGCAGGTACAGACCATGTTTGTAGTCCTTGTACACCATGTTACATTTTGTGTTTTTTGGTGCTTGCATCATTTAGTGTTTATAATCTGAACTACTTTGGATCATTACCTGGTTTTCAAAGTGCATGTAGCTTCACATTTCTCAAGTTATGTTGATTTCTGGAGTGCAAGTGCCTTCATATTTTTTAAGTTAAATGTTCGCCCCTGGTAACTTGAATTCGTGGACCAGCCACTGCACACAAATCATACACGAATGCCAATACGAATTAAATGAAATGCAGGGACTTACGCTAGCTCGTTGTACAGGCTCACTTCAGCTCTGCTTGCGCTTGGGATGTTCCATGTACAAGTCCATGTTACCACTTGCTTGGATGTGCAGGCCTTGTGCTCCTTGCATCCCCCTCTGCATTTTTGACATGGCGAATGGTTGATCAAATAAGAGGAATCGACCTTGATGTTGTACCGGAGGACAGATACTTACAAGGTTATACGGATGTGCAGGATGTGTACTAGATCCCGTAGCGCCGTCATGCTTCGCTAAAAAATGGATTTGCTTGTTTCAGATGATATCTCCAGAAGAAATAAGAGTTAAAGTCAGAGTTGCATAGGCGTGTAAGCTAAGAGAGCAGTGAAAGGATATCCAAACATCGTCGGAACAGTGCACAAGGGAGTGATGTGTGGATACCTAGTTCGGGCCGGCGTTTGGGCATGCTCGCCTAGCTAGAGTGCGGGTTACTTCAGAGTCGTTGAGGGTGATCCGCTGGCGTTAGCTGGCCGCGCATGGATGCGGATCTTGAGTGGCAGCGGAGCACTACGATGCGGTGGACGAGACCGTTGGTGAAGCCCCAACGGCCTCGGGGGGGGGGGGCAGAGGTGCGACGATGTGCTCGGTGAAGTAGCCCCGGTGAGCTGGGAGACGACGTCGGTGAAGCAGACCTGATGCGGTGGAACTTGGTGTCTGTGAGGCACGTCGGTTGCGGCGGCCGACGTTGTCGGTGGACCACCCGGTGCGGTGGACGAGGGCGTAGATGAGGTAGCTCCGGTGCGGTGGTGAAGCACGACTGTCGTCTTCGTCGTCGTCGTCCGGCACAGAGGTGGGGAACGGTGGGGAAAGAGACGAGACGAGGGGCGATTCGAGGGTTGGCGGCGAATTAGGGATTTGAGCAATCTGGGCGCGGAAGGGGACGGTGGAGAAGAGAGATTTTGCAGGGCTGGAATTGGGGCCACCAGATATTTCAATCCAAAACATGGAAGCGCGAACTTATATTCTCGTCCTCCTTTGGGGGGGGGGGTGGCTGGGTGCTACGCGTCCGTCCGACACACGCGACCACCCCGACAGGACTATGCTTCGGTGCCTTAAAGCACCTGCCTTTGTGTCCATGACATGTGGGCCCAACAGGTGGCTGGCCCACATGTCAGTGACCCAAAGGCAGTTGCCTTTAAGGCACCGAAGCAGCGTCCACCCTGACATGACCCTGGTCTGCCTGGTGCGCCTACATTTGAGAATGCAAACGAATCTGTATGTATTACCATGCCCGTGTTTTCCTTGCAATAATTAGTCATTCGAAACGAGATACTCCATCCGTACACTTTTGTAAGTCATTTCAGACAACTTAAAATGAACTGTTTTGCACATTGTCTGAAATGTCTTCAAGGTCTTATAAAAGTGAACAGAGGGAGTACTTAAATTAATTAATGAGGAGTTATTTGAAAAAAAATCGAAACGGTACCCACGCTAATGTGGATTAGAGTGTGTTTCACATAATTAGTTATTTGAATTAGAGTGTGTGTCACGTAGTTAGTTATTTGAATTAGAGTGTGTGTCACGTAGCGATCTCGAATTCTAACGTGGATTTCGCATTTCACTGTATCCACGCTACTTTTTTAATACAAATTCATATGTATATGATGAACACCATGGTAGTGAGAAAACTTTTGGATGGATTCAAACATATGACCTACAAAATAGCACAACAAACTGAGTCAATGTCAACTTTTCGAAACTTAGTATGGCACGAATTCGAAATAATTACCCGTATGCCTGGTCCTCGGTTCAAATCTTACAATGTACACCGAATTGAAACATCGATATTAAGTCTCGTACTATGTACATTCAAATGTTGTTTTTAGCCCCCCCGCACAAACGCTACATACTTCCTGTATCGGTCAATCTTCCTCTCCTAACCACCTTAGGAAGCTATCGGTTTCCAACACACGTTCATTATTTCTCTCCATGTTTCGATCTGTAAGTCTCTCAACTACACAACCCCTTTTTCCACTCTGTTACCAAATGTATTTACCTCACACACCCGCCATTGCACCCCATGCCAAGCTCTCTCTCTCTCCCCCTCTCCCTCTCACCCTCTCGCGCTAAATACATGCATTGCCTATCTAGCCCCCCCAACCTCTCATGCACACGCACGCACGTTGTATATCTAGGTCACTCCCTCGAGACTGTCTCACTCTTTCTTCCGCACGGCGGGCCACACTCGCTATATCTCGCTCTCTTTATCTGAGTCTCGTTTAACCTCGTTTTCTTTCACACACAAATGATATATCTCCCTGTTCGGGCCTCAATCGACACACTCTATACTCTCTCACGTAGATTGTCTATCTAGGTCAGTCCATCCAAGCCGCCACCACTCTTTCGACCTCATGGTGGGCCACGCTCACTCAATCTCTCTCTCTCTCTCTCCGTACGTCTCGATTGACCTCGCTCTTTCTCGGACAAAAATGATATATCACCATGTTTGATCCTAATTCGACCTATTCACATTGTATACTCTCTCACGCACATCGTCTATCTAGGTCACTCTCTCCAACCCGTCTCACTCTTTCGATCGCACGGCGACCCTATGTGATCGGTTGACCTTGCTTCCTCCCACGCACAAAATATATCTACATGTCTGTGACTGGATCATCTCTCAAGCTCTATCTTACAGCCCTCACCCTTGCCAAAAAGCTCAATCGGACAATATCTCTCCAGAGCATATATATTTGTTCAATGAATGTCGGACCACACTCACTTTGTCTCTCTATCTATATGTCTCTCGATTGACCTTGCTTTCTCACACCGTATCTTCCACGCGTTGAAGCTACTACCTCTCCATCCCTCGCAAAGCCGGAGCTATTTACATTGCGAGGGGCACTCCAACCTTGGATTAATTTGTGTAGGCATTTATTCCGGTCGGTTTAGATTATATTTTCGTAGCATTCGGCCCACAACTACTCCAAACACCGTTGCAACCCACACAACTCCCCTAGTTGATTTACCTCTGGCTCGGTCATTGCTCTCTCGCACGTCCTTTCTCGCCTTCAACGTCGCACCATGGTATTATTGAAAAAACTATGTTGTTCTCTTTAATTATTATAAATAAGCTACAAAACTACACACCGATAGTCCACTTGGAATGGAACAAATTTCGACCCACAAATTAAAGTGCTACAAACTACACACCGAGGGGCCCACATGTCATGAAACAAATTTGAACCCATATACAAATTAAAAAATAAAGGACGAGGATCGAACATGCGACCGGGCCTTCAAGCCGCACGTCAATAGGCAACATACGTAGAATAGCAATGTTTGTTGTACCCCCTTTGTTCACATAATGTTTTTATATTACCACAGCCTAATTAATGGATAACATGTAATATTATTTTTAGTACTATTCGCCATCACTTACTGGTGGGTTCCATGTGTGCTCTCTCTCTCCTCCCCTTCTGCGTTTAGAGCAAGTATAATAGAGCTGAGTCAGCGGGCTATAAGGAATAAACTAATATATTTCTGCTTAGTTGGAGGAAAGAGAAGATGAGAGAGAAGGTAAGCGGGCTCTTCGTGAAGAGCCAGCTCTAGCACGTGCTCCTAGGCACTTTGTGAGAATGAAAGGTGGGCCACATAATAAAAAAGTAGTACACTCTTTTGATCTATTATTGTACATGTTGGCTATAAGATGGGCTGTATATGACATGGCACTGGCTTATAGCCAGCAGCTGGCTATACTATTAACCATGCTCTTAGACACACGGGCAAACACGAAGAACTCGCGGGCGATGTTGCCGTTGACCATATCTGGACGCGTTCACAAGTCACGGCACCAGTTTCACGTACTAGCAGCACTAATCAGTGTGTACGTGCAATGCACGTTAATTTGGAAGTATATTAAGTGCATGCGGATATTAACTACTAGAATATTATTTGCGTGTTGTCATGTGATTAGCACTACTTTTGGCATGAAATTAACTGCATGCTAAACGTGTTGAGCGCTCGACATTGAAGCAGTCTACGTCGTTGGATGACAAGGAATACATGTGGCTTGATGACGTTTTATATTTAATTTGATATGGCTCTAGCAGAACATTCAATCGATCAAACCATACATTTCGTCCAGTCTGACTCCGACTTTAAATTATACGACGATCGATATAAAATAAACGGAAATGATAAACCTTCGGACTTTAAGCATGGCAATCCGAACGTTTTTCATGGCAAATTTAGATTACGCGGCGGCGGCGGGGGCGTCTCGCGGTGGGAAGCGGCTCCTCTGCCGTGCTCTGTGTCGTCGGGCCACTGACCGACGGCGACGGCGGTGTCTTGCGCCGTTGTTGGCGTACTCCTGGACGTTGGCCTAGCTTCAAGGAAGGCCAAAATGTTTTGGACTTCGGATCGAGTCAACTGGCGGGAGGAGGCGACTGGCGTTGGTGCAAGGAAGCAGTCGACGGCGGCCATCCATGCCGCTGAGGGGGGCACTGGCACCCGCGCGGGGACAGCCGCTGTCAATGGCGCGGCGGAGACATTCGTGTGCACGAGCACCGGCACGGGCGTGCACGTCAGTACACGCGCAGGCGCATGCACTGGCAGGTGCACGGGCGTGCGCGTCAGTGCATGCGCAGGCGCATGCGCTGGCAGGTGCACGGGCGCGTGAAAGTCGGCGGGGACCTCGTGGAACCCTGTGGGATCAAGCTCGGCGACAATGTGTGGCTCCCAGCCCATCAATGCCACGGGGATGGGTGCTGGCGCAGTCGGGGCGACGGGAGCCGGAACGGGAGCGGGGACAGGCGCGGCGTCTTCCCGCAAGGCCAGTTCAAGCTCGTCCCAAAGCGCCTTATGTTCTTGAGACTCCGGCTGGGTGTCTTCCTCAGGAAACTGGAACACTAAGGGCAGACCATCGTGATGTGGCATGGCGTACATTTAGGTCAGGCTAGTTGGAGGTAGACGACAGGAGAATCGGAGAGGAAGAGAGAGGATTGTAGCGATACCGGGTAGTGCGGGGTTGATTTTAAACTGGGCGCCGGCGACATTAAAAGTGGGAGCAGTTGGGACGACGGTGGGCGGCGGAGCCTGGTTAAAGGGCTCGCCTCCCGGTGAGCTGCACAGCGGTCTGCCAGCCTCCCTGACAGCGGCAGCGGTCTGCTCGCACGCCTCCCGTCGACTCACACGCTTGCTCGGACGGCACCTGCTGATGAGAAGCGGGGACTCGTGGCGGCACGTAAACGCCCACGGTTTCAATAGTGAAAGCGTTCGCCTTAACGTGACAGGTCTTTGTTCCAAAATACCTTGGCTCTTCATTTGTGCAACTTGTCATAAGCAGCTTGTCTCAAATTGAAGAAAAAACTTACGAAGTAATATTTGTGCCATATCACGTGACCATGCTTAGTTTCAAGAATTTATGCTCACTTTTGGATTTTCTGAAATTTAAGATCCAGGATTCGAAACAATATCATAACCTGCATCATGCAATAAATTTTCAAGCCGTACATCTGTCCTGTTGTATTTCTTAAGAAAGGATTTGGTCAAACATTTTGCTTAGTTAGACTTCAGACAAGTTATATATGCAGAGTAAAAGGATAATCCCTCCGTACCAGTGCATTGCCTGATATATTAACTCAAGTACTAGGCACGAACAAACGGGCTCAATTCTGTGCTCATCCTGGTGTAGTAGTAGTAGTAGTACTAGGCAATGCAGTTGACGGGTGACCTTGACGAGCGGCGACCGAGGGAATTGAACCGTGCTCGGCACGGTAGGTAACGTTGTCTAGTTACTAAAGCATCCCTCCGTTGTTCATCGGTAGTCATTATGGACCGGGGACATGAGGGGAATTTCCTAGGGCTGGAATTCTGGCCGCCAGATATTTCGACTTGAAACGCTGAGGCTCGACTGGTTGGGGTTGCCTAATGTGCGTACCACGCACGCCACCGAAGGACACGAGCCCGGTTTTTTTAGGATCAACACGAGCCAAGGTCTGGCTGGTACGCCGTTGGGTCCTACCATTCGAGAATACGAAAGGAACCTTTTAAATTGCCGAACGAATCTATGTGTATTACAATACCCGTATTTTCCTTGCAAATACTAATCTCAACGTGGTAATTGATTTATGACGAGTTGTTGAATTAGAGTGAGTTTGTGATATAGTGATCTCAACGTGGATTTCACATTTCATGGTATCCCTAGTAAGTTTTCCAATGCAAATTCAAATTTAAAAGATGAACAATATGGAGGTGAGAAAACTTTGTATGTATCAAGCATATGACCACACACACACACACAGAGAGACACACACGCACGAACACAACAACAATCCAATAAGTATAGTGCATCTATTTTTCCAAACCATGCATGTATGACACGAATTCAAAAATACTCCTTCTATTCCTAAATATTAGTCTTTTAGAGAGTTCAACAAGTGACTACATACGGAGCAAAATGAGTGAATCTAGACTCTAAAATATGTCTATATACATCCGTATGTGCCAGTCCATTTGAAGCCTCTAAAAAGACTAATATTTAGGAACGAAGGGAGTAAAATGTAAGACATCCATGGTCCTCAGTTCAATATTTAAAATGAACATGAAACTGAAACATGAATATTAAGTCTAGTACTACAGTACATGCAAATGTTGTGTTTAGGCGGAGCTATGATTGTCGGGGGTCAACCCCTCGACCTTAGATAAAATTGTGGAGCTCTGTTTAGGGTTGTTTAGATTATATTTGTCCCCACCCTCCCAACCACCGATTGGTTGTGCACCCCCACCCCTCCTCCCCGGGAGAATATCATGTGCCCCCATACCTTAGATGCTATATGCCGATACGAGTTGCTTGGAGCTTGTAGATCTGAGATATAGCAGCTCACATGATGTGTCTTAATATTTTTGCAGGAAACCTTGATGAGTTTGAGAATTGCACACAATTTGTACAAAAACTACTTAGATGCCCTTTGATCCCATATCCAACGACCTCGAAGCTCGTATCACCGTAGCATCTAAGATGAAGGAGGACATCATATTCTCCTGTATGTAAGAATATCATGTGCTACCACACCTTAGATGCTTTGGTGATACAAGCTCTTCGGAGGCGTTGGATTTGTGACCCAACACCTCCTCGGTGGTTCGAATGGTTTTTTGCAGAAAAGCCCCAAAAGAGTTCGGCCACTGCTTACAAGCACAAAGACTGCTCAGATGCCATTGGATCTCAGATCAAACGACCTCCAAGCTCGTATCACCGTAGCATCCAAGCTGCGATAGCACCTTATGTTTTCTCGCACGGGAGAGTATGAGGTGCTCCCGCACCGTAGATTCTATGGTGATACGAGTTCACTGAGATCTAACGGCCCACAGTAGGAGGTTTGAATGTTTTTGCAATATACGGCTGATAGAGTTTGGGAAATGCGCAGAAAGTACAAGTACTACGCATGTGCCATCTGATCACTGATCATACGACCTAGATGCTCATATCACCGTAGCGGGTAATTAAGCTACGGGGAGCACCTAATATGAGCACCGGGGAGCCGTTGGATCGAAGATGCAGCGGCACACACGAGGCCTGAATGTTTTATTTGCAAAAAAACCTTTGGAGAGTTTGGAAATTGCGCATAATTACAAAGACTACTCCCAAGCCATTGGATCTCACTTCCAACGGTGTAAAAACTCGTATCACCATAGTATCTAAGCTGCGGGGTGGATGTGATATTCTATGCCGCTGTCATTTTTGTTCGTAAACTTGCAAAATACGTGTAACTCGTGCCGTTACTTGTCTAACCGCGCAAAGTGTTTGTTCAAAAAAACCATCCTACACTGAAATATCGGAACAACACACGGGGGTCCCACTTGTCATTAATCAAATTTGGACCTAAAACTAACAAATCTGAAAGACGAGATTCGAACTGGCAACCTGGACTACAAAGCGTAAGTCGATAGCCTGAAAAAACGAACGGTTGTTGGCTTTGTCCCATAACTTGATTTTATACAGTACTTGCGTTGAGTAGAGTAGAGGGAGTGCCTCGTCAACACGTGCATGACCGTTGTCTCACTTACTGGTGGGTCCCAGGTCTGCGATCTCAATCTCTCTTCTCTCCATCGTCTAACCTTTGCACGGGCACACACGAAGAGCGGCGCTAGCTTGCCGTGGTGTTATTACAACTAAAAAAAGCTTGGAAAATAGAAGAATCGCCTAGAACAAGAGACGTTGTGGCTGGTCGAGACGGAGCTAACCACATCTATCCTCCGTGCCACGTTTGCATGATGAAGCTGTGTGGCTAGTGGGGTGTTTTCGACCGACTGGCTGGGTCCCGAGGTCGAACCATAGGTACTACGTCTGATACAGTATATTTTTACACGCACATTTTTCCTCCGTGCCGAGACGTGGCACACCCTACCGCGCGGTTTCGGGGTCCTCCCGGGTGGTGCACGCATATATTCTTCCTGACGTGGGACGCCCTACCGCGCGTTTTCTGGGTCCTCCTCGGTCGTAGCGCCGAAGCAAGTAAATGAGTCGTCAAATCACGAAAGACCACCTTTCCCGCCGAGTACATCAGTGAAGCACGGTGGCTAGCTAGTTGGGCTAGTTCGACCGATTAGCTAGGCCGCCGCCACATTTGTTTTTTCACCCCTTTTTTATCTACTTGCCGGCAGGTAAATTTAAATATCCACCGCGGCGTTGCTCTGGTGTTTGGGTGCGGCAGGATTTTTAATTTTTTGATTGACGGGAGCAGGCGCGGCAGGATTTTTAATTTTTTGATTGACGGGAGCAGGCGCGGCAGCAATTAGTCACGATGACTCCGCCTGTAAAAACCCACTGCTCCCTGATGTGAGAAGTCGTCGACTGGTGTTTTACCGTGGTGAAAACCAAAAGATTCCCCGCTCCCTCCGCCTTCCCGTAGATTGCATTGCCTTTCAGCCGTTTCGCCCCCTTTGCTTCCTCTCCCCATTGCTTCTACCTGGTGCCATGGCGGCGCAGCAGATCACGGAGTCCGAGGTGAGGCGCCTGACACAGGAGCTCCATGCCAAGGATGCGGAGCTCAGGGCCAAGGACGTGGAGCTCCGTGAGCTCAAGGAGGAGAGGAGTGCCATGCTCCTCCGTTATGTGCGGGAGTTCACGGAGCTTCAAAAGCGGCAGGCGTCCACCACAAAGATGCTCGAGGCGTCGGCGGCGTTGCTGCAGAAAGCGGGAGATACGATAGGCCGTCAGGGGAGCCGGCTGGAGCGCGAGCGGGCCGATCGTGACGAGGTCCAGGATCGCCTCAGCCACTTGGTGAACCAAGTTGCCACGCACGTGTTGCGGCTGCGCGATGCCTACCGTCGTGCCAGCGCGACGATGCCGGCCGTCGGGCTAAACCCGTTCGACCACCCGGTCGACTTCAACGAGCTGCGGCTTCCTGACCTGGTCTCCTTCTTCACCTATATCTCCGAGGAGCTGAGCCGTCTCCGCGCGATGGTGGGGGCTGAGCTGGACAAGGAGGGGTTGCGGGCTGCCGTCGCCGTTGCCGGGCGAATCCTTTCAGGGCTCCGTCACCGGAATCCATTCGTGCCATTGGACGCCGTCTTTGACGAGCTGGCTCCCGTCGACCGGGAGCGGGCTCTGCGGGCGGTTGCACCCTGCATCACCAACGTCGTGCGCCTCGAGAAGCAGAGGGACTTCGGTGGTGTTTAGGCGCCCTCTGCATGGGCATGTCCATGTCTCGGCGCAACATGACCGTTGGATCAAACTCAGACGGTGCAGATCAGTCACTGTAGCACAAAGCGTGTGGGTGTGTTTGGTTGCATTCTCATCTCAATATAGTTGTTTCCTCTTCGTGTATTTTTGTCAACCTACTAGTGTGGACTCATGCACCCTTCATGCACTCTGCCAAACACCCAAAAGTGGGTCGAGAAGGGAACTTTTGCTCCCATCCCGTGCACCCTTCATACACCCTGCCTAACACTATTCGTGCTTCATATGGTTCATGTTTCGTGGAGTACTGTAGCACCGTACTCTCCGTGCGCTGTGGACCTAGTTCTGTTAACATTGATCTCACCGTTCATTCTCGACCGGACAGTCGAAAAAGCGGTACTATGTTACATATAGGAGTAGTTGACATGCGCACAACATCATTTGTTATCGTCATATCTTACTACACTAGCAACAAGATTGTGTAGTACTGACGTATGAACCACTGCACATGCCTAGTAGTAGGAGCACTGTGTATGTTCAAGTGGCTGCCGTGTTTCGCACTCCTCCGTCGTAAGAGTGGAAACGCTTGCTGTAATCATTTTTTTCTTCAGAAAAACAGTGGACACGCTCTACCGTGCGGATCCTCCTCCAGCCATGCACTAAATTACTCACTTTCGCCGACGTGTGGGACAGCCAGCACCTGGGTCCACCAGCCATGCACTAAATTACTCCGTAGTAGAGTGACGGTAGACTACCCCGATCGAACCGCCGCAGTAATGCCCAATGAGCCGTCAAATCACAAAACCCCCTCCTTTCCAGCAGTAAGTTGGACGGACGAAGCAACCATCATTTCACTCTTCTCTCTCAGCTTCCTCTCTTGAAGAAAACCCCCACTCGCTTCGCTTCTCCCTCATCTCGTTCCTCCTTTCACTCTTCTCTCTCAGCTTCCTCTCTTGGATGGACGCCGGAGCACCGGCCGACGTGATGTCTATGGCTCTGGCCAAAACCGTCGAGGCTCATGGTACGAAGAAGCGCAAGCACCCCGCCGAGACTACCGCAGACAAGCTCAAAGCCATCGCCCTGTCCAAGCCCCCCTCTCCGGGATCCCTCATTAAGCAAGTCCAGGTAATGTCTCTTGTTGACGATCTTTTTCTCGATCTTGATCGTGTTTTTTCATCTAACACGCAGTACTAGTACTGGTAGTACAACTTTCTGGGTGATCTTGCATGTGATTTTAGTGTGCCAAATGACGGTTCTAAATTCCTCTTTTGACCAAAACATGCGAGAGGTTGACACTGATTTCTTATAGATTACTTTCAACTACTCCCTCTGTCCCAAATTTCTTGTCTTAGATTTGTCTAGATACGGATGTATCTAATACTAAAATGTGACTTGATACATCCGTATCTAGACAAATCTAAGACAAGAATTTTGGGACGGAGGGAGTACTTTATGAACATCAATGCTACCTTTTAAGAGGGTATATTTGCCTCAGTAACTTGTGTTATGGATATTGCATGTAATCCCTCTGCTCTCATGCCTTTGAAGACATGTTCTAGTGTCTTTGTTCACTCATTTCTGTGCGTATATGTAGTCATATATGGAGTATAATATCGAAAATCATCTTATATTTCTGAACGGAGGTAGTAATAAAATATGGTTTCTGTTTGAATTAGAACCAGGTCCGCGGTGGAGATGAAGTTCTCAAAGTCATGCCGTGTGAACTGGAAGACCTGATGATGAGTTCTACTGCTGAACTATCCAGCTGCTGTGTCCTTGTCGCCACGTGTCCTGAACTAGTGTTTTCCTGTAGCATTGTTGTCAGGCGTGTTCTCGAGGCTGTACTTGACCACAACAATTTCCTGGCTGTGCCTTCGATTACGAAGGGTGTGGTTCTTGTAAAGCTTCCCAACAAATCTGATGCGGCCTGTCTTCATCATCATGTTTATGAGTGGAAAGACCACTCTGTTAGGTTCTCCAAGGTTGACAAGATGGTGATGGTGCATGTAGACATCTCACACGAAGTCCATGGCCTAGTCAGTTATGCGGGGTTCATCCCGTAGGTCGGTGGCAAGAAATAGTCTGCAGAGTTTAGTTAGTGCAACTTTGCTTGTCTGTAGTAAGTACTATTGTTCAGTACTTGATTTGTGTTTGTGAACCCTGTATTGTTTATTAGTACTGCCGCTTTTGGTGTGTGAACGGTCTATGTTAATGTCTGTCCACTCAATTCAGTCTGTATATTTTGAAGTATCCAGATCATATTTTTTGTGAGGACGGTTTATCAATTATGGTTACACTCCAATATCTGTATGCATTGCAGGGTTTATCGCACCCACCAGGATTTCCAGTCCCATGGATGTTCGGTCCATACGATTTGTCACGACCTTTGGACTGTCCTGCTTGTGGGAGTAGGCGGGGCCCCTGCATGCCACGCGTAGTTGGACGATCAATCTTCTGTTTAGTACTTCAACATAGTGATTTCCTGGTAAGGATTCACTCGTGTCACATCAAGTAAATCTTATTGATTTACTGTCTAAATCTTATTGATTTAATGTCATGTTTTCTTTCTTTTCCTGCAATTTTACGATGCAGGTTTTGCCATGTGACATTCATCACAGAATAAACCGTTTGGTTTGCTCTACGATGGCTATTTTTGCAGGTTTCACTTCTTATGTCGTGTCAGTAACGAAGGCACTGTCCATCACTTATATTACTGGAAAAAATTGGATCAGTCTGTTGTCTGAGTACAAGCTGAATCCCTATGATGAACTGCAGTTTGGTTTAACAAAAACGCCACAATTAGTCCTTCTCGCGTTTAAAAGAAATGAAGAAAAAAACTGGATCACGGTCACGGATCCTAGTCAAGTTAGAAAGCTGATCATAGCAGACCAGACACGATCGCCGCTGTCTCGCACAGATCGAGCACCGGCAGTTGCTCTAGCACTGACAGCGGCAGCAGCTCAGTCTGATCCAGCTGAGGATTGGGCACCGACCGCGTCAGCGGATCAGTCTGATCTACCGGAGGATCGGGCATCGACACCGGCACCTGCTCCGACACCGGCACCAGCTCTACAAGGAGCACCATCTCCGGCAGCAGCAGCGGCTTCGGCACCTGCACCAACACTTGCACTTGCATCTGCTCCGGCCCGTGCAGTTGCACCGGCAACAGACTGGGCTGCAGTTCGCACTTCATATACCAAAGTCCTTACAAAAACCGACATGTCCACCTTCTTGGTAAGCATTGGCCGCCCAAGTGCTTCGTTCTTTTTTCTTTCCATGTTGTTTCACATGATTCACTGTGTTGATCTAACTGTTTGGGTATGTCTTCTTGTTTGCAAACAGAGAATTCCTAGAGCAACGAGGGAGTCGTTCAACAATCCGGGCGACCGCGGCCAAGTTTCTCTTACCATGCGCAGCCTTGGTGTGAATGAACCTGCTCAATATACCGTAAGTACAAAGGATGGTCGCATGATGATTGATGCTAAAGGATGGTCAAGGTTCAAATCTAAATCATATCTTGCGGTAGGGGATGATGTCAAAATCGAACTTTCTCGGCAAGGAGAGCTGGTCCAAATCAACTTTGAAATTCTTCAGTAGCAGCACGCAACTGCCGAACTGATCTATCCTCCGAGAGATTTTGATGTAATAATCTGGCATGGTGAAACAAGTGTCCTGTGTGTATAAGTAGTACGACAGTATTATTTATCACATGGTATATCGTTGATAGAATTGCAACTCTGATTGCTGGTTAGGAACTGTCGTTCGATTTCATTCCAACAGCTGCCGTGCTTTATTCAATTTTGTGTATTCGCCTTGCGACAGCATCTAAAACCAGCGCCGTACCGATCGCTTGCAATATGAAAAGCGCTGAGGTAGAACACATGGGCCCCCAAACATGCAGGGTCGGCCTGCGGCCCAAAGTCCAGAACCGTGAGCCTATCTGAGTATTATATTCTCAGCTGAACCCCCATAAAAAAGCTGAACCCCCATAATGCCCGTGCGTTGCAGAGGGAGTATATTTCTCGGCAAGGTGAGCCTGTGATATAAAAGATTTGTATATTTCTTTACAGAGGGAGTATCTCTCTGTCAAAAAATATATTTATGTGTAACTAGTTACTCCTGTCTTTCTACTTCCTTTCGCTGATATGTGGGGCAACCGGCAACGGGGTCCACGTGCCATATGCACAAATTAGAGTGCACAACTTCACGGTAGACACACCCCGGTCGTAGCGCCGCAGTAATGCCCAATGAGCCGTCAAATCACAACCCCCCTTTCCAGCTTTAGCAGTAAGCTGGACGGACGAAGCGGCAATATTTCACTGGGCCTGAATCCCCTTCTCCCTCGTCTGCTTGTTCAGAGAAAACCCCCTCTCGGCGATTGCATAGGGTTTTCTCATGGAGAACCAGGTACGAATTCTTCATCCATCCCCGATAAATCCAAGTCCCTTGGTCGCAGGTAATCCTAGGATGGCAGCCGCCGCCGTTGATGCATTTTTCTTCCTACTGAATCTAGTGTGTTTCATTTGCAGTGCCCAAAGTGCGAGTACCCTACAGGTTTCTGCGCCCTCGGCGAGACGCCACACTTGTTCCTTCTCATCCTAACACAGCATTTTGAAACGCGCACAGTATGTTCCTAGAATCCTCTTTTCTATCCGGGAGGGTGGGGTTTTTTTGAACATGCTGTGTTCTCATATTATTTTTCCTGCAGTGTATTATTTGCTCTGCCAGAACACATGTACTCAAGATGCTCGGCCTTGCCATAACTGAATACACTAGTTTAATGGTCACAGTGAAGACAAGCCATGGATATAAGTTCCGAGTTGGGTTCATGAACCAAGAAGATCGCTGCTTTTTTTATGGCCGAACTTGGATAAACTTTCTCAAGTGTTACGGACTGAAAGTTGGCGCACGAATGTTGATGGAAATAGCAGAACCTGGTCTCATCTTCACTGCGATCTTCCACCCCGACGTCGTTCCAATTGTTCATCCATGTTAGTTTTGTATCTGGTTCTTGCTTGTTGCCTCGATTACTTCTTAATCCACCTATTCTGTCTAACTAATCACAATTTAACTTTAGAAGTAGCAACGAATCTCTCACGAAGATGCTACTTCTAACTAATATTTTCTTATAATTGGTGGCACGTGTAGGTTTTTTCAGAGTTAAGCAGTCTGCTCGTTTGTTACTCTGTAATAACTCGGCTGTTACTAATGGCACTGAAGTTGACTGGATCGACATCCACAAGTTCCTACACTTTATTGATCGTCTTGAGGTCCTTGTGGGGCGTTTCAATGGTGGAAGGCCACGTGGGATATGTGTGCCACTGCTGCACTCGTTGAACAGGTCCAACTGTGTCGAGAAACTTATGGTACGAGCTGTTTTCTGTTATATATGTTGTTCATAAACTATTGCTTATACACAGTTTTACAGCTGTGATCTTCTTGAAACAGGAACTGCCGAGTTCTATTGTTCCTATACAGATGCCTGACCATGGTCGGGTCAGACTTGCGCTTGGTCACAACATGATGTTTATGTCGACCTACTCAATTCCCCTTGGAGGTGAAAAGATACTTATTCATGGGTGGTCTCAAATAATGAAGGCCCGTCCATCTTGGAGAATAGGACAGAAGATTATGTTCATGCTTTTCCATGGCTCTAAAGCGAATATCCTGTTTATTGACCACGTTGCGAGATGAAGCCGCTTTCAGAAGGTTGTGGATGCGCGGGGTGGCGCCTGGGCCTTGTCCTGGGGCTTGGCGGCCTCACCCTTGGTTAACTGTAGGCAAAGTAGCACTGTTCGAGGCGTGCTTTGTACGGTTGAACCTGTATAAGTACTCATACTGCTTTCAGCTTTGGTTGTTAAGTGCCCCTGCTGGTTTCAGTTAAGGTTGTTAAGTACTCCTGCTGCTTTTACAGTCTGTCGTGTTTCTTCAGTCCTGTCTTCCTCCAGCCGCCAAAACCAAACCAGCGCCGGCGGGGCCGCCTGCTTCCGCCTCCCACGGCTGGCTGCGCCTCAGCGCACGCATCGCCGCCCCACCGTCTCCTAAATCGTTAACGCCGACGTCCTCCGCGCGCTTTGGTGCGCTCGCCGCGGCGCCGCCCTCTCGCGTTGTCAACATGGTCAACAAACAACAGGAATCGGCAGAAGTACGTGGAGAGGATGACAGTAGGGGCCCACCACGTCAGCGTATGGAAAAATAAAATGCTTCCTCCTAGTGTTTTCCTGACATCTGGGACCCACGACATTGTGAGCGTATATAGTCAATAGACAAGAGAACAGCACAAGATCGGCTGACACCTGGGACGTAGCTACTCGAGCAGTATTTTTTTGTTTGGTATTGTTGAGACGGAGCAGGGTTTGAACTGGGCTGTGGCCCGTCTAGCCCAGGCTTATATTTTATGTTCACCATGTGACCAGCCCAGCTATTTTTTCTTTGTGAAAATGAGCCCAGTTTATTTTTTCTGAAGAATACCCAATCCAGGCCTACTTATTTTTCTACGCCCTGATGGGCTGCAACTCTTTCAAGACGCCTGCAAATCTTGAAAGTAATATGAAATGGGTTGTAAATATAAAAACAGATGACAAATTGGCAATTACTTTATAATTTCTGAATTTTTTCACATTTTCAGATTCCTATTTCACTGGGCATTAACCTAATTTAAATATATCTTCAAAGTACTTTAAATCTGGCTCGACATTTCGGTATTAAAAATAGTTTGGAACCCACAGAAATATGCGAAATTGGCCCTGGCCAACCAAAAAAACGACTGCAATAAATTGCATAAGAAGTTGCCATGAGCTATATATAAATTATTAAAAAAAGAGGGAGTGGTCTGACTTGTGGGCCTGTTTAGTTGACGCGTATGCAAGATTTTTTAGTTATTATATACGTCAACAAACGATTCTAGCAGACGTAACCGTTGGATGTCAATCCAACGGCCGTCGTGTTTCTTCAATCTCTGATCTTCTTGCTCCAGCCGCCAAAGCAGCGCCGGCGGGACCGCCTACTCCCGCCTCCCGTGGCCGGCTGTGCTGCCGCGCAGGCCTCAGCGCCCCCTACTACTCCCACCGCTCGCCAGGGCATCCCTCTACTCACCCACACCCCCTGTTATTCTGCGGCGACGGCAGCCTCACACCGCAGCCGAACCGGTGAACCCTCGTACTCCTCTCCGCGCGGGCTTCCACTGCCGCGTCTTCCCCGGCTCCGCGTCGTCCCCTTCCTAGGCCTCGCCGTCGTCCACCGCCGTGGTGCTCTCGGCGCGGCGTGGTCAATGTGGTCAACGACCGACTTCCATCGGAAGAGTACTGTACGTGGAGAGGCTGACAGCTGGGTCCACGGCAGCCGCAAGGAAGTGCCTCCTTATTACGCGGAAAATAATTATTCCTCCACCTGACAGCAGGGACCCACCGGACGGGCCACCAGTATTTCACGAAAAAAATGTTTCCCCCTGACTGCTGGGACCCACAGGACGGGCCACCGTATTTCGCGAAAAAAACGTTCCCCCCGCTGTCAACTCGGACCCACCGGAAGTGCCTCCTTATTACACACAAAAAATGAATACCCCCTGCTAGCTGGGACCCACCTTGGTGGGAGGCTGACTTGTGGGCCTACTAAGTTGACTGGGACGGAGGCCTTTGTCAACTTTAGTCAATATATGAACGATTCTAGCTCCAGTGACCGTACGATGTCCATCCAACGGCCGTAGTGCTTCTTCAACCTCTGGTCTTCTTGCTCCAGCTGCCCAAAGCAGCACCGGTCGTGCCGCCTGCTCCTGCCGCCCGTGGCCGGCTGTGATGCCGCGGAGGCCTCACCGCCCCCTACTACTCCCACCGCTGGCCAGGCCATCCCTCTACGCACCCACACCCCCTGTTATTCTGCGGCGACGGCAGCCTCATACCGCAGCCGAACGAGTGAACCCTCATACTCCTCTACGCGTGGGCATCCACTGCCGCGTCTTCCCCGGCTCCGCATCGTCCCCTTCCTAGGCCTCGCCGTCATCCACCGCCCTGGTGCTCTCGGCGCGGCGTGGTCAACGTGGTCAAGGAATGGCTTCCATCGGACGTGGACCGTACGTGGAGAGGCTGACAGCTGGGTCCACGGCCGCAGCAAGGAAGTGCCTCCTTATTACGCGCAAAATAATTATTCCTCCACCTGACAGCGGGGACCCACCGGATGGGCCACCGTATTTCACGAAAAAACATTCCCCCTGACTGCTGGGACCCACCAGCTACATCTTCGCACGCAAGGAAGTGCGTCCGAAAAAAAAAGATTCACCCCCCTGACTGCTGGGACCCA
The DNA here is from genome assembly GCF_018294505.1 of Triticum aestivum. Taxonomy (NCBI): domain Eukaryota; kingdom Viridiplantae; phylum Streptophyta; class Magnoliopsida; order Poales; family Poaceae; genus Triticum; species Triticum aestivum. Next base: position 408,205,535 of record NC_057811.1, on the reverse strand, counting down.
CCAGCTACATCTTCGCACGCAAGGAAGTGCGTCCGAAAAAAAAATGATTCGCCCCCTGACTGCTGGGACCCACCAGCTACATCTTCGCACGCAAGGAAGTGCGTCCGGGCAAAAAAAAACAAAACGATTCCCCCCTGACTGCTGGGACCCAGCAGCTACACCTTCGCACGCAAGGAAGTGCGTCCGGGCAAAAAAAACAAAACGATTCGCCCCCTGACTGCTGGGACCCACCAGCTACATCTTCGCAGGCAAGGAAGTGCCTGACAGTCGGGACCCACCTGGTCGAAGCGTACGCAGCGTTGTCATTCTGGTCGCGAACGTGTACGTACATATGTACTGGTCGATGCAGAGGCGCACACGTGTCGTAGTAGAGGCACGTACGTGTCGTAGTAGAGGTGCGCACGTAGCATGTACACGTACGTACAGCGGCCAGGGTGCAAGAAAGAAAATACGGCCACATACGTACATACGGGCAGGGTCTCGAACGCCTACTCGCGCATACGTACAGCCAGGGCTCGTGTACATGGCTGGGTCGGAACGGAGAAACAGCGTCGTCGTCGTGTTCATGGGGAGGCAACGGAATGCGTCGTGTTCATGGGGAGGCAACAGAATGCGTCGTGTTCATCGGGAGGCAACAGAACGCGTGGGAGCCAACCGGCTGGGTCGGAACGGAATGCGTGGTCGTGTTCATCGGGAGGGCTTGGACGGAACAGGCGATGGAAACGAGGCCTGGCGTACCGCAAAACGAAGGAAACGGCCTTGTGTTCGACCGACCACGTTCGAAACGGGATCCTGTTCATCGGGAGGGGTCTGGCGTACCGCAAAACGGAGCAAACGAACCTCCTACGGTCGAAACGGGGGTCCTGTTGATCGGGAGGGGTGTGGCGTACCGCAAAACGGGACTCCACGGGATACTGTTCATCTCCACTGTCGACCTCCTCCAGCCTCCACGGGCTCCTGTTCATCCAGCCTCCACCGCGCGCTACTCCACCGGCTACTGTTCAACCACCCCTCCACGGGCACCCCTCCATCGTCTACTGTTCATCCAGCCCTCCACACCACGGGGTCCTGTTCAACCACCCCTCCACGGGCACCCCTCCACCGTCTACTGTTCATCCAGCCCTCCACACCACGGGGTCCTGTTCATCCAGAGGCAACGCCACCGCTCACTGTTCATCCAACCCCCCCGCAACGCTCACTGTTCATCCAATCGATCGGCTTCAGTTAGCAGCAGTCGCGAAGGAATCACTCGATCGGGTTCAGTTAACAGCCATCGATCGCTCGGGTTCAGTAACGCGTAGCCTGCAGTGCAATCGCTCGGGTTCAGTTAGAGCCCAACGCCTCGCTCGTCTTCAGTTAGAGCCAACGCCTCGCACACACGCGCGTACGTGTACGAGAGAAACGCGCATCGCTCGGCCCCCGACCTCCCACCGTAACCGGGAACTCCCTGAAATTTTCCTCCCCCTCGCTTCTACCACGGTTTTTTACGTCATGGACCGCCCAAAGAATGTCATGCAGCTGCGTCTCCGGCCCGCCCAGGACGAAAAGCCCATTTCTGTCATGATTTTTTGTCATAGAAGTAGGAGCCCACCACATCTATGATGATACCGGGTTTTGTCACAATTATCGTCATAGAAGTTTCATATGTATGATAGAAAAAAATTCGTTCGGCCCAAAATGTCACGGATGTGTCTTTTTTTTGTAGTGACCTCGGGTGCCAGCGGCGAGGGAGGGGCAGGTGGCGTCGAGGTCGGGGCCGGGGCTCGGGCGCATGGCAGAGGGCGGCATCGAGGTCGGGGTCGGGGGCGGCGTCGAGGTCGGGGTCGGGGGCGGCGTCGAGGTCAGGGTCGGGGGCGGCGTCGAGGGCGTGCGGAGAGCGACGGGAGAGCGCGTGGTGGCCAACGACGATGCTGGGCGATGACGGCGGCGACATCGGAGGAGTTCGATTTGGGGGAAGTGGCCGTAGGGAAGAAAGAACCGTGCGGTTAAGTCAGAAGTAGCAGTAGCGCGTTCCAGGAAAGGCGCTACTGCTACATTAGCTATAGCTAACTTAGCTATAGCGCGGGCTTACGAAGTGCGCTACTACTAAGTTAGCTATAGCGCCTTTCCGGAAAGCACACTGGTGCTACGCCTTTCTCCTTTATTTTTCTTTTTCATTTGTTTTCCTTCACATTTTCTTTTTTACTTCCCCTTCTTCTATTTCTTTCATTTTCCTTTACAATTCCATATGTTTTTCATTTTATTTTCCTTCCATTAACAGTAGCGCTTTCCCCGTGAAGCACGCTACTACAACCCCCTTAGCAGTAGCGTGCTTTTGCTAAGACCGCTACTACTATTGGTAGCCTGTCGAGAACAGTAGGGGAATTGTAGTTGTAGCGCTTCTTCCCTGAGACGCACTACTGCTATAAACTTAGCTGCAGCGCTGAAAGTGCTAGTTATCGACTAGAGGGGGGGTGAATAGGCGATTTTTATGGAAGTCTTCAAAACATGAGAGTTTCGAAGACAAACAATAAAATTGAACCTATTGATATGCAGCGGAAGGTAAACTACACTAAGCAACCCATAGTCAAGTATGCAATGAAGTGAAAGCACGAAGACTAATAGCAGCTAGGTAGTAAGGATCAGGATGGAAGATGGTATGAAGCCAAACAACGATAGTAGTCACACAGTGAAGACAAATAGGTAAAGCAAATAGGCAATGACTTCATGAAGACGAACTGTAAGTAAGGAGAGGGAGAGGATAGAACCAGTCACTTGTTGAGGACACAGGATTTGTTGGACCAGTTCCAGTTGCTGTGACAACTGTACGTCTGGTTAGGGAGGCTGAGATTGAACTCAGAAGACCGCGTCTTCACCTTATTCCCCTTGAGCTAAGGACACCCAGTCCTCGCCCAATCACTCTGGTAAGTCTTCAAGGTAGACTTCCAAACCTTCACAGACTTCGTTCACCGGCGATCCACAATGACTCTTGGATGCTCAGAACGCGACGCCTAACCGGCTGGAGGATTCACAGTCCTCAAGTGTAACAAGTCTTCAGGTCACGCGGACAGAAAGACTTCAGTGATGCCTAACACTCTTTGGCTCTGGGTGTTTGGGCTTTGTCCTCGCAAGGATTTCTCTCTCTCAAAAGCTTCGGAGGTGGGTTGCTCTCAAACGACAAAAGCCGTGCACTAACTCTGAGCAGCCACCAATTTATGGTGTAGGGGGTGGGCTATTTATAGCCACTAGGCAACCCGACCTGATTTGTCCGAAATGACCCTGGGTCGCTAAGGAACTGACACGTGTTCCAACGGTCAGATTTCAAACACACGCGGCAACTTTACTTGGGCTACAAGTAAAGCTGACTCATCCAGCTCTGGATAGGATTTGCTCTCATTGTCTTCGCTAGAAGACATAGGATTTTGGTTGAGCATCACTTCAGTCACTCTGACTTTGTTCACTGGTACCCCACTTAACAGTACGGTGGTTCCTATGACTCAACAAAGAAGAAAAGGAAACAACGAAACAACTAAGTCTTCACGCTCCATAGTCTTCACGCAATGCCTTCTCTTATCATAGTCTTCAATGTGAATATCTTCACATACCACCATTGTCTTCAATGTCTTCATACATTTTTAGGGGTCATCTCCGGTAGGTAAACCGACTCAATGAGGACTACTACCTGTGTTATCCTGCAATTCTCACAAACACATTAGTCCCTCAACCAGGTTTGTCGTCAATACTCCAAAACCAACTAGGGGTGGCACTAGATGCACTTACAATCTCCCCTTTTTGGTGATTGATGACAAACTGGTTGAAGTTTTCAACGGGGATAAAAATATGTGAAATTGTAAAGGATTTAGGTATTGTCTTCATAAGTAGCAAAAGGCTGCCCCTGAAGATGTGCATATAAGTAATTTGCTTTTGGAATGCAAATGCACATGGCAGGTTGTACTTGTGGAGATCCTCTTCAACTTATGAAGACAATTCATCATGCATGATTTGATATAACAAAGATAATGACATGCACAATGAAAAATGGACGTCGCACATGCGGTATTTATCATCGCATCACAGAATAGCAGAAAACGTAGCAGACGACCATCAAGTTTAAGTGTTACAACTCAAAGAACCAAATGTATCAAAAGCGAGAGTTGTAAACACCAGGCAAAATATAAAACAATCGCCCATATGGACCCGCTTGAAGACTATCAACTCATATGCTTCTCCCCCTTTTGTCAGTAAGGACCAAAAAGGTTTGAAGACATAGAGCCTCTACTCGTTCCCAGAAGGAGTAGGAGAGGATGCAGGGTCGGCGTCGGGGTTTGGCGATGCAGACGAACTTGGTGCAGTGTCGATACGTGCTGAAGTTGGAGGTGGTGAATTAGCATCATCTTGATCATCGATCACTCTTGCATTCACCGTTGCAGCGGAGGAGGAATAATCAGAGTCTTCAAGAGACGGAGTTCGACGCAAGACAACATTCCTTGGAGGAGTGGAGTCAAACTTGAATCTTTCAGTGAAGCCATCGTCTTGAAGATCTGCTTCAGCACTCAGCAATGTCAAACTCTTCCATGACCTCCGACAGGTTTCATGAGTAACAAAGGCATTCTTGGTGGCAAGATTGCGAATATGATTGATGTCCACCAAGAGGCTTTGCATCTGACGCTTCAGCCAGAAGTGATGCTTATCCTGTTTCTGATGTAGGGCAACGAGAAGTTCTCGGTCATTGTGAACACGAGATCGCTTCCGAGGCCTTTGAGCAATAGTGCTTTCAGTGGCTTCAGTTTGAGCACGGTGGGGTAAGCGTGTATTTCCAGCCAAAGGATAAACCCGAGTGACGGCCTGGACTCCTTCAATGGGTTGCGTGAAGCTTTGGTGATCAGCATTGTGAAGACAAACAGGCTCCTTGGCAGGCTCTGGGTATATGGCTTCAACTGACATATCAACCTCTGGTAGAAAGATCAGATGGTTGCGAGCAGAGGGCTGATAGTTGACAGCTGAGTGTAGCTTGATGAGGCGCATGACCCATGGAGCGTAGAACTTCAGTCCAAAGATATTAGAGCCTGATGCAGCCAACTGCCTGATAAAGAAGTCTTGAGCATTGAAGCTGATGCCGTTGAAGATATAAAAGACCAAAGTCTTCATTGCTCCTTCAAGTTTTGCTGCTGAAGAATGTCCTTTGACAGGCCATAGAGTTCGCCTGATGATGTGATAAATAGTGCGGGGCAGATACTCTAGGTCTTCGACAAAGAACTCCTTTGGGTAATCAGCGTCATGTGGCAGAGGCTTCATCATGCTCATCATTTGGCTCATGTTGGGCTCTAGCTTATGGAAGATACTCTCCAAAGCATTGCGGTGAAGCTGACAACCAGGTTCATATAATTCTCCTTGAGTGGGCATGCCGGTTAGCTCAATGATGTCAAAAGCTTTGGCTTCATGATGGACATTGCCTGTCATCCACTCAAGGACCCAAGTCTTCGAATCACTGTTGTAGCCGTGAATGTGGAGGGTGGCATAGAATTGAAGCAGAAGTTCTTCATTCCAATGCTCCTTATCAGTCACAAAGTTTAGCAAGCCAGCATCACGGAAGAAGTCAAGGGCTTCTTCAAGGCATGGCAATCCAGCAATGGCTTCGCAGTCAAGACGCATATGAGGAAAGATGCGCCCTTGATCGTAAAGAACACATGAATAATAACTGCGCTGCTGATAGCTCCAGAACCGATCTGATGAAATCCTTGGCTTGGAATAGGGGTTCTTGGTGCCATTAAAGAAAGTGTTGTGCACAATGAAGACATTAGCATTGAAGGACCCTGGTGAAGTGGCAGTACCTGGAAACCTGGGAAGTCTTGGCTTTGGCTTCTGGACCTGTGGCCTATGCGTGACATGATAGTCAAATTGCGGACCAACAGCAGGAGGAGGAACCAGAATAGGCCATCTGACAGTGACCAGCTGACCATAGTTGTATGCTTGCTCAATAGTATGTGGCCTGGGAGGCAGTACATGAGCAGTGGTAGTGGCAGTGGCAGTGACTTTAGGCTGCAGATTGGCATCAGGTGCAGCATTGACTTCAGGTGCTATCACTTCAGGCACGTCATTGACTTCAGGCGCCACATTAGCTTCAGCCATGACAACGTCATTGGCTTTAGTGTTGGTGTTGGTGGCCGCCTCAATGTTGTTAACCTCCACTTGAGTAGCTGGAGGGTCAGACACGTTCTCCTCGAGAACAACTTGGTTGGTAGGGGGTGTAGCAACACACGCTTCTTCTTCTCTTGGTTCTTCTTGGTCATCGGCTGATGTAGCCGGAATATCTTCAGCCATATTGGCTTCAGTCTCGGGGTTGTTCACAGTTGGAGAGGCTTCAGGAAAGACTTGGCGTGAAACGGATTGGCGCTCTTCTCCTTCTGGAACACTTGACAGAGTGACCTATGGCATTGGTCCTTTGCGAAGCCTGCGAAATGCTGGCAACGCTTGTGGAGATCGAGTAGGTTGGGCCACAAAGTCTTCATCTTCAATCACCGGAGTGGTGACCTGTGTTGGGGGAGTAACTGGTGTTTCTTCTTGACGGGGGGATTCTTGTGGATGATCAGCCCATGAGTCATCCTGAGCAGTTGGCGTCAATGGACGACCAATGCTGATGAGTTCGCTGTTTGTAAGAACAGGCGATGATACCACGTTGTGCTCGATCTGAGGAAGGACTTCATCATCTTCAACATTGTCTTGATGACCAATGTCTTCAGCTGCGGTGGGGTCCACAGCTGGAAGGTCTTCAGCCTCAGGAGCCTCTGTGGAAGCAGGCTCATGAACCATCATTCGACGTTCTTGTTGTGCAGATTCAGGACGAGCAACAGAAATCGGCTCGACTACAAGGGGCTCTGTGGGAGCAGCCCGATCTCTCTTCTTGGTCTTGCGCTTCTTGGTGGGTGGAGCATCATCAGTGGTGTTCTTGGTCTTGCGCTTTCTGGCCTTGGCTTCAGATGCCCTTGTCTTCTAAAGCTCTGAAGCCACTGTGGGGACCTTAGGCTTCACGCCTATCATACTGGCTGGGAAGACAATGCGAGGTTCTTCCCGCCTGGATGGTTCAGTTTGGTCCACAGATGGCTTCTTCTTCTGCTTGGCAGCCGTCTTAGGGTCGATGCCAGGACGCCCAAGTGCCTTGCGCTTCTCAGCTTCATTGTAAGCTTGAACACACTTGGCAGCAAGAATCTTCATGCGCTCACGAGAACCTTTGGCTTCATCATGTTTCTTGTGAAACGCTTCCTTGAGCTCATGCAGCATGACCTTGAAGTTTTGGACGTCTGTCACGCTGAGCTTGGCCATGTGCTTCTTGAACTGAGCCTTTTCATAATCGATCTTGTGCTTCAGCTCAACAATTTTCTGAGCAAGAGCCAGCTCAGGAGCAATGGCACCATGGAAGGAGATGCTCAGGCCAATGGGAAGTTGTAGATCGTCAAAGCTGAGATTGAGGGTGTCAAACCACTCATCAATGAAGTTGTTCAATACTTCCACGTCAAAGATAGGCAAATCATTGAAGATTTCTGCCTCTTGCTTGCTCTTTATCAGCTGCTCAAGAGCGTCATCAGCAAGATCTTCATCACTTGACAGATCAATGGCGTCATTCTCGTTCCTCAGAACAGCAGCAGGGGCCAGAACTGGACCAGTGGTGTGCATAGGCTTCTTGTTCTTCTTCTCAGTCTTGGAGATGCGTGAGAGATCTTCAGACTGCACACTTGGTGCAGGAGGAGCAGTGACCAGAGGCTTCACTCGCGAAGCTTTTGGTGCAGGGGAAGGCTTCGAAGCTTTAGGTTTCTTCAGCTTCTATGGCTTCGGTGGTGCAGGCGCTTCGTCAGAATCAGCGTCGTCTGCAGGCTCATCTACAGCTGTCCCTTGAACCATGATATGAGTGATGAGACCCTCTAGGTTGTAGAAGGGCCCAACAAGATTGGGTTCAGCTTCGCGTGTGCCATCGGCACAAGGAGCAGAGGGGCCTGGATTGAAGTCTAATCCCCGCGACTTCTTGTTTTCTTTTGGCAGAGTTCCTGGCAAACTGGAAGTTGCGCTTGAACAGATTGTCATGACGACAGCATAGCAATGAAGATGGGTCGGCATCTTCAGGCTGTGGTCCACGGACCATGCGAGGGTAGAAGCCTTGTTCAATGGCTTCAGCTCAGGACCTGGGTGGAAGATTTTTGTACAAAATGTCTCCCCATGGTCGCTTGATGGCATTCTTCTCAGCATATTCCTGGGTCACGAACCTGTACTTGTACCATTGTTCTGCCCAATATCTTCGAATCCATTGGATTCGGGTTTTTTGCTGATTGTAGTCCTCCTCTGGATCTGTCTTATACAGCTCATAGAGGTCAGGAGGAAAATCTCTTGCGGTGTTCCCACGGCGCTGTCTGCCACCCTTCCTTGCAGACTTCTCTGTTGCCATGAAGTTCAGACTGAATGGCTTCAACACTGTCAAGGGCTTCCGTCTGCTGGCCAGACAGGAACTAGCTTTGGGAGAGTTGATGTGATGCTGTAAGAATTCTGCAAATGAATGCAGACTATGAGAACCAAGGGATTCACCCACGGACATGTACCTGTGACAGCATTAGAGATGTGAGGGAAGGGGAAGAGGTCATATGCATTCTCAGAATATTTTGAAGATAAATCAGTTTAGAAGACATTGACCTCATAGCGCGAAGACATTCACTTATATGTTGAGAGTTGGTTCCAGATTTGTACGAATCCAAGAATAAGTACAAGTGAGGAATCTAACTATGTGTGAAGCATAAGTGAATATACTAGGCATTATATGAGATGCAGACAGGATAGATCCAAATTTGTGGAGGCAGAAACCACTTTTGGTAGAAAGGATGAATCTATAGGATCAAAAAGATGGTAAAAAGAGGGTTTTAATTTACCACACGATGAACTGCTAGACGGAGTAGAAGATGAGGCCAAGCAGTTCGATCTTCCGTGCCCTAACTTGGCGACGGAGGACACCTACGGCGGCAGCGGAGAAGACGATGTCCGCGGCCGGCGTGAAGACGGCGTCGGAGAGGTCGCGGCAGCTAAGCGCTTCGTCGCCGGCGTCGTCGAGAGCTAGCGGTGGCGCTAGGGTTTGTCGAGGTGGAAGAAGGATTTTGACCGCGATTGGACAGGTATTTATAGGGAAAGGGGACGGCACAACGCAATTACGCAGGTGCCCCTGGCGGTTCACATCTGAGGGACACGTGGCGAACATGTAACACATTTAGAGTTGTCCCACATTCCCACGCCCGCCTGGACGATCAGATGGTCGTTCCGGCTTCTCCGGGTTTTAGGCAATAAGAGTTGAACATTTAAAACAGATTTAATGTTTATCTCTGTATCTTCTGCTCACAAGGACGCAGAGAAGACATTCGACAGTCTCAACAGAATGCATATGATTTGGATAGACAGAGTTTGAGGTAGGAAGCATAGAGAGGTTAGGGTCCGATCACATTCACTTAGTTCAAAAGATTCAAATGAGAAGACATAGCTATAAGTGAATGCTGTAGAGGACAGAACACTAATATATGTATATATATCAGAAAGCAACCAAATCAACATAGTGAAGATAATCATGAAGACAAGTTGAAATTGAAGACAAACCAAATGCGAAGACATAGCAAATGTAATGCCATGAGAAAAACACTTCAAACAGAAGAATTTGGTGGTGGCGTTACCCACTGTATAGGAAGTATTAGACCCAGACACGGCGCACAATTATCGTGGTGCTCTGAAGTCAAATTCCGTGTTAATGTATTCACACTTAGAATGTAAGTCTTCATTGATTGAAGATATACTTTACTTCGTGTGTTACACATCTAAGTCATCAACATGCATAAGTGTTAGGATGTGTGCCAGATCACAGGACATTTGAGGATTCCAAGATATTTAGCTCACACCGTAACTTGCAAAACCTTTTCTCATCCAAGGGCTTTGTGAAGATATCTGCCAGTTGCTCTTTAGTGTTGACGTGTATGATATCAATATCTTCCTTCATGACATGATCTCTGAGAAAGTGATGACGAATTTCAATGTGCTTTGTCTTCGAGTGCTGAACTGGGTTGTTGGCAATCTTGATGGCACTTTCATTGTCGCAGTAGAGTGGTACTTGTTTCAGATGGATGCCATAGTCCTTGAGTGTTTGCTTCATCCATAGAAGCTGAGCGCAGCAAGATCTAGCAGCAATGTATTCAGATTCAGCAGTGGAGAGTGATACACAGTTCTGCTTCTTTGAAGACCAACAAACAAGTGATCGTCCCAGAAAGTGACATGTGCCTGATGTAGACTTGCGATCCACCTTGTCACCAGCATAATCAGCATCCGAGAATCCAACTAGATCAAACTCTGAGCCCTTTGGATACCATAATCCTAATGTTGGTGTGTAAGCCAAATATCGAAGAATTCGCTTCACAGCTAAGTGATGCGATTCCTTTGGTGCCGCTTGGAATCGAGCACACATGCAAACACTAAGCATAATATCTGGCGTAGATGCACATAAATAAAGTAAAGAACCAATCATGGAGCGGTATACCTTTTGATCAAACTCTTTACCATTGGCGTCAAGACCCAGATGACTCTTGGTTGGCATTGGCGTCGTGTAACCTTTGCAGTCTTGCATTCCAAACTTCTTCAGACAATCTTTGAGGTATTTCTATTGAGATATGAAGATGCCATTTCTTTGTTGACGGATTTGAAGACCAAGGAAAAACTTCAGCTCACCCATCATTGACATTTGATATTGCTCTTGCATCATGTGTCCAAATTCATCACTGTATTTCTGGTTGGTGCAGCCGAAGATAATGTCATCCACATATATTTGGCACACAAAGAGTTCACCATCATATGTCTTCGTGAAGAGTGTGGGATCCAGGGAACCAGGTTTGAAGCCTTTGCTCTTCAGGAAGTCTTTGAGCGTGTCATACCAAGCGCGAGGGGCTTGTTTGAGGCCATACAGTGCCTTGTTTCGCTTGTACACCATATCAAGATGTTTTGGATCTTCAAAGCCAGGAGGTTGTGCGACATACACTTCTTCTTTAATCTTGCCGTTGAGAAATGCACTCTTCACATCCATTTGATACAGCAAGATGTTGTGATGGTTAGCATAGGCTAGCAGTATGCGAATAGCTTCAAGCCTAGCCATAGGAGCAAAAGTTTCATCGAAGTCAATCCCTTCAATTTGAGTGTATCCTTGAGCAACGAGACGAGCCTTGTTTCTGACAACTTGACCATGCTCATCTTGTTTGTTGCGATATATCCATTTTGTGCCTATTATGTTGTGCTTGCGGGGTCAGGACGCTTGACAAGTTCCCAGACATTGTTTAGCTTGAACTGTTGAAGCTCTTCTTTCATAGCTTGAATCCATTCAGGTTCCATGAAGGCTTCAGCAACTTTCTTGGGTTCAAATATTGAGACAAATCCAAAGTGCCCACAGAAATTTGCTAGTTGTGTTGCTCTTGAACGAGTGAGTGGACCAGGCGCATTGATGTTGTCAATTATCATCTCAATCTGTACTTCATTTGCAACTCGAGGATGAACCGGACGAAGATTTTGCTCTTGCTGATCATTGTCATCGTTAGGAGGATTGTCTTCAGGCAGAGCATTGTCTTCAGGTTGATTAGGTGCAGAAATGATAAGTTCCTCTTCAGGCTGTGCATCAGTCGGTATGATTTCTCCAGTTCCCATTAGCTTGATGGATTCACTAGGTGGAACTTCATCTAGCACATTTGGCAGGTGCTCTCTTTGCGAGCCGTTAGTCTCATCGAACCGCACATCCACAGTTTCAACCACTTTATAGTGAAAGAGGTTGAAGACTCTGTAGGAGTGTGAATCCTTTCCGTAACCAAGCATAAAACCTTCATGTGCTTTTGGTGCAAATTTTGAAGTGTGATGTGGATCCTTGATCCAGCACCTAGCACCAAATACTCTGAAGTAACTGACATTTGGCTTCTTACCAGTGAGGAGTTCATAGGATGTTTTCTTCAGAAGCTTGTGAAGATAAACACCGTTGATGACATGGCATGCAGTATAAATAGCTTCAGGCCAGAACTTTCTTGGTGTCTTGTATTCATCGAGCATTGTCCGAGACATCTCAATGAGTGTTCTGTTCTTGCGCTCCACGATACCATTCTGCTGAGGTGTGTACGGAGCGGAGAACTCATGAGTGATTCCCAATGTATCCAAGTAAAGGTCGAGGCCGGTGTTCTTGAACTCTGTGCCATTGTCACTCATGATATGCTTGATCTTGACGCCATAGTTGTTCATGGCACGGTTGGCGAAGCGTCTCAAGACATCCTGCACTTCAGTGTTGTAGAGAATTATGTGCACCCATGTATATCTTGAATGATCATCAGCAATGACGAAGCCATAGAGACAAGCAGTAGTAGTGAGAGTGGAGTAGTGAGTAGGGCCAAATAAGTCCATGTGTAGCAGCTCAAAGGGTTGAGATGTCGTCATGATTGTCTTCGAGGGATGCTTGGCCCTAGTCATCTTTCCAGCTTCGCAGGCACCGCACAAGTGATCCTTCTTGAACTTGACGCCCTCGATGCCTATGACATGATTCTTCTTTGCGAGAGTGTGTAAGTTCCTCATGCCAGCATGCCCTAGCCTCCGATGCCAGAGCCAGCACTCTGAAGCTTTTGCAAGAAGGCATATGGCAAGCTGTGGCCCTGCTGAGAAATCTACCATGTACAGATCATCTTTCCGGTACCCTTCGAAGACTAGAGACTTGTCAGATTCCATTGGTACAAGGCAACGATATTTTCCAAATATCACAATCATGTTCAAGTCACAAAGCATTGAGACAGACATTAAGTTGAAACCAAGGGATTCAACAAGCATCACTTTATCCATGCGTTGATCCTTTGAGATTGCAACTCTACCTAGACCCAATACCTTGCTTTTACCAGTGTCAACAAATGTGATGTTACTCTTGTCAGATGGACGTAAGGTTGAGTCCATGAGAAGACTTCGATCACCAGTCATATGATTAGTGCATCCGCTGTCCATAATCCATTCTGAAGCATGAGGTGTCATACCCTACAGTAGAGTTAGGGGGATAGGCTTCACCAAGAGTATTGTGAAGCATAAACATTTGACGGGTAAGAGGATTATCAAAGCTCAGATCAAGATTAGGACTGATAGGATGATTGGCAAACGATTCAGGAACAAAATACAAAGTGAGACCATTTGGGCATTTGATCTTGCGCCCTACAAGATGTTTTAGGTCCCCAGCTATAGCATCAGACGCCTTTGATTTCCGGCTGGAGACCTTTCCCTACAAAAGAAAGTTAATTCTTCTTAACCACCCACATCTTCAGGGGTGGCTTAGAAGCAATGAGTCTAAGTGCAGCATCTGAGAACTTTGGCTTTGGATCCCTAGCAAATAGCCTTGCAGGAGAAGCATGATACTCATATGAATAAGCAGAAAAGTTCTTAGTTTTATGAACATAGCGGTTTGAAGACACACGATCATATTCATAAGTCTGAGTATGGTTTCCCTGCAAAACATTGGCGTTAGGGTGACTCAGTTGAGTGCTGTATCTGTATGAAGCCTTTGGACCATATGAAGCCTTTGGTCTGGGATTTGTCTTCTTCCCAGGTGGTGTCATGATGACATTCACGGGAAGATTCTCAAGACAACTTTTGGGAACCCAGATCTTCTTCATAGGTGGCCCATTCCTGTAGTTAGTACCAATATATCTGGCAAACACTTCACCATTCTGATTCTTAAATAGTTTATAGTTTGCATCAAAGGATTCATCAATGATAATAGGGTTAGCACAAGTGAAGCCAGATAAGGTGGATGGATCCACTGAAGGTCCCTTTGCAGTAACCCATGTGGTTTTGGGGTACTGCTCAGGCTTCCAGTAGGAGCCATCAACATTCATTTTCCTCTCGAACCCAACACCCTCTTTCCTAGGGTTTCGGTTCAGAATCTGCTTTTTGAGGACATCACACAGTGTCTGATGCCCTTTGAGACTTTTGTACATCCCTGTTTCAAGCAATGTCTTCAACCTAGCATTTTCATCAGCAATAGTAGTGGTATCCTCAGCAGAGGGGTTAGTTACCACATCAGCAGTTGAAGATATTGCAACAGTAGCAGCAGTAGAACATTCAGCAACAGAAGTAGTGTTATCACGCTCAAGGCATTTTAGACATGGTGGTTCAAATCCTTCCTAAGCGGAACTGATTTGTTGAGCGCGAAGTGACTCATTCTCTTTTTGAAGATCTTCATGAGTCGCTCTCAATTTCTCAAGCTCTTGCTTCCTTTGAAGATAATCATAGGAGAGCTTTTCATGAGTTGTTGAGAGCGTTTCATGACGACTTTCAAGTTCCTGGTACTTAACATGAAGATTTTTATGTCTTCAATTAAGGACTGAGAATGGGTCATTTCATTGTCCAACAGGTCATCACTTTTATCTAACAGTTTTTGAGTATGTTCCATAGCTTTCTGTTGTTCAGTTGCAATTTTAGCAAGTGTTTTGTAGCTGGGTTTGGATTCACAATCAGAGTCATCTTCACTAGATGTTTGAAAGTAAGCATCGCGTGATTTTACCTTGGCACCACGTGCCATGAAGCAGTAGGTGGGAGCAGAGTCGTCCTTGTCATTAGCTTCAGCGTTGGTGACGGAGCCATTGTCTTCAGTGTTGAAGATGGACTTGGCAACGTAGGCTGTAGCTAGAGCCAGACTTGCAACGCCAGGGTTGGACTCCTCCTCAGACTCCACCTTCGCCTCCTCAGAAGCAGACTCCTCCTCTGAATCCATCTCCTTGCCGACAAAAGCACGAGCCTTGCCAGACGAGCTCTTCTTATGAGATGAAGACTTGGAAGAATACTTTGAGGATTTCTTCTTCTTCTTGTCATCTGAATCATATTCCTTGCTCTTCTTCTTGTTGTTCTCATTGTCCCACTATGGACACTCAGAGATGTAGTGTCCAGGTTTCTTGCACTTGTGATATGTTCTCTTCTTGTAGTCATGAGTGGAAGCTTCATCATTTCTTGAGCTGGATCGTGAAGACTTTCTGAAGCCCTTCTTCTTAGTGAACTTATGGAACTTCTTCACAAGCATAGCAAGTTCCTTTCCAATGTCTTCAGGATCATCAGAACTACAGTCAGATTCTTCTTCAGATGAGGAAACAGCTTTTGCCTTCAAAGCACGAGTTCGTCCGTAGTTGGGACCATAGATATCTCTTTTCTTAGATAGCTCGAACTCATGTGTGTTGAGCCTCTCAAGTATATCAGACGGATCGAGTGTCTTGAAGTCAGGGCGTTCTTGTATCATGAGGGCAAGGGTGTCGGACGAGCTATCAAGTGATCTCAGTAGTGTCTTGACGATTTCATGCTTGGTGATCTCAGTGGCGCCAAGAGCACGAAGCTCATTTGTGATGTCAGTGAGCCGATCAAACGTGAGCTGGACATTCTCATTGTCGTTTCTCTTGAAGCGGTTGAAGAGGTTGCGAACAACACTGATCCTTTGATCTCTCTGGGTTGAGACGCCTTCATTGACCTTGGAGAGCCAGTCCCAGACTAGCTTTGACGTTTCCAGAGCACTCACACGGCCATACTGTCCTTTGGTCAGATGACCACAGATGATGTTCTTGGCAGTAGAATCCAGATGATGTCCTTTGGTCAGATGACCACAGAAGACCGCGTCTTCACCTTATTCCCCTTGAGCTAAGGACACCCAGTCCTCGCCCAATCACTCTGGTAAGTCTTCAAGGGAGACTTCCAAACCTTCACAGACTTCGTTCACCGGCGATCCACAATGACTCTTGGATGCTCAGAACGCGACGCCTAACCGGCTGGAGGATTCATAGTCCTCAAGTGTAACAAGTCTTCAGGTCACGCGGATAGAAAGACTTCAGTGATGCCTAGCACTCTTTGGCTCTGGGTGTTTGGGCTTTGTCCTCGCAAGGATTTCTCTCTCTCAAAAGCTTCGGAGGTGGGTTGCTCTCAAACGACAAAAGTCGTGCACTAACTCTGAGCAGCCACCAATTTATGGTGTAGGGGGTGGGCTATTTATAGCCACTAGGCAACCCGACCTGATTTGTCCGAAATGACCCTGGGTCACTAAGGAACTGACACGTGTTCCAACGGTCAGATTTCAAACACACGCGGCAACTTTACTTGGGCTACAAGTAAAGCTGACTCATCCAGCTCTGGATAAGATTTGCTCTCATTGTCTTCGCTCGAAGACATAGGATTTTGGTTGAGCATCACTTCAGTCACTCTGACTTTGTTCACTGGGACCCCACTTAACAGTACGGTGGTTCCTACGACTCAACAAAGAAGAAAAGGAAACAACAAAACAACTAAGTCTTCGCGCTCCATAGTCTTCACGCAATGCCTTCTCTTGTCATAGTCTTCAATGTGAATTTCTTCACATACCACCATTGTCTTCAATGTCTTCATACATTTTTAGGGGTCATCTCCGGTAGGTAAACCGACTCAATGAGGGACTACTACCTGTGTTATCCTGCAATTCTCACAAACACATTAGTCCCTCAACCAGGTTTGTCGTCAATACTCCAAAACCAACTAGGGGTCGCACTAGATGCACTTACAAGCGCATTTGGTTGCCATGCGCTACTGGTAAGTAGTAGTAGCGCTTGTTTTTGTCCCTCGCTACTGGTAAGATTCTGTGTATAAGGTTTTCCCTAGTAGTGATATGACATATACTCTGGGCTCGTAGCTGTACCAAGCTTGCTGTTGAGGCCAATCATACAAGATGATGACAAGAGTTTGGGATATCACCCTGTCGGATGTGGGGAAATGTCCTTGGTGACCATTGTCAGGACTGTTGATTCTATGTTGTCAGCTCCAGAACTTGTCGATACTTTATTTACATGAGATGTATCTCTGTTTATCTTTAGTTGCATGACTCATGAAGTTGTTGAATCCTTACCTTTCTTAGGTATATCTGCTTGATAATTATCGTATCTCGTATGAGTGACTGGTATGACCGGGGATACACACTGACCCTATGTAAGAAGAATATGCAACTGAACACTCGATCCTTACGGTAGGCATATGTCTTGACTGAATTGTACTTCTAACAAAATGTTGCGGATCTGATTCTTGAGCTGCACTGTCACATACTGCAGACTCATAGTGGAATTGACGACGGTGCGTAGTGTTGTACTGATGTAGGTTGGGTATCTTATGTGGGAAGCCATCCGAGTAGATTGCCAAAGAAGACTCAATATCTTATGCTCGAAGCTTTTGTCGTAGTGGCGTGCTAGAGAAGCCTGGGTTCCATACTTGAGAAGCTTCTCCCTTGGTTGCTGGTTGAGAAAGATTCAATTCCTTACGTTAGAAGTCTTTACAGAGCTACCTTGCTGTGGAAGACTAGGTATCCTGGACCGGAATATGTTCATATATTATACTGAGGAAAAATTGAGGAGCCTTGCACCATAAGCTTCTTTCGATAGCGTGTTGAGGAAGACTGAGTTTCTCATATCCAAAGCTTTAGACCGTGATATGCAGATGGAAGGCCATACACACACCCATAATATTTTGCGGCTGGTTACTTGCATGAGAAAAATTGTTTGACTGTCTTCATTGATCATAGCACATTCTAGCTTTCTTTCGGATGATAACATATTTCAAGCATCATTTATTGCCAAGCCAAAACTTTGTATATGATCCATACCTTTGGCTGAAAAATATACCGTTGATCTTGCACATGACTTGTCTTCCTGCTGGCGGGATCATTACTGCTGTGGGGATTTTGTACTGATGTAGACTTGACGTGTTTAGTTGAGCTTCTTCCAATTATATGAAATCCTTATTGCTTCTTCGAGTCCGGTGTCGGTTGATAAGAAATTTCTATAAGGGGAAATAAGGTAACACCAAGGGCCCAAAAGAAAGAAGCAAAAGAAACAACTCAACTAAACAAAAGCACACACAAACAAAGTCACAAGTTACTACTATTCACACAATATGCATGCCTACTTAAGCACACAAATCTCACGGGATCTCCGGTTCTATGATCTAGCATGTTGTGACGGTGTGCACGAGGATGAAGCAATGTGTGCAAGAGTTGGTGTAAACATAGCTACACCAAGTGCTGGCTTAGCCAGGTAGCAACCTGGACTAGCTCGGAGGCGAGGACGTACTCGATAACTATGTAGCGGGACACGAATGTCGCGACCACATTTTTATTAAGCAGACGGAAGGGATCCGTGCTTATCCAAGGAATAAGGATAGCAGGGAAAACTGAGTCTACTGGCATTGCCCTTTCTTGATGACTAAGATCATTATGGGTTGCCAAGACGACAAGATAAAAGGCATGGTTCGGGATAGAAGCATGTCTATCACCGAAATGATAGATGTGGCTGGAAGAAAGATATCGCTGTGATACCTGAGCACCATTCCTGAAAATAGTGTCGGGATCACTAGGCATCACTCTGTCGGGACATAAATGACACGAAACACCGAAGAATAGGCAAGAAAAGAAAACAGGAGGAATGCAGGAGCTGAGCTGTAGTGGATCCGAACCGATGCCAGCTACACTCACAAGATAAACCGTTAGCAACAAATAATAAGGCTATATGCATGCTATGCAACAAACCAATGCAGCAAACAAATACAACAACCAAGCCAGACTCTATACTACCGATTTCTACCGCTTGCACTGACTAGGGCGTCCTACAGCCATACCTGCTCTGATTCCAAGCCTTGTGGCACTCCGGCTCAGAGAGACCGGAATGCCCCGTATTCCAGCACAGGGATCGAAGTGAAGTCTTATGGAATACGGCACTGCTTGACATAGAACAAATCAGCTCTTATTACAAAGGATAATGAATAGAAGGGTCTGATGTTACAAAGGATCACATCGGCACGGCGACACTACCCTGCTAAGGTAGCTCTATGCTAGCAGCGGAACAACTTGTAGCAGCGGAATACTTCTAGCCGGGGAACAACGACGAAGGTGGCGAACTCCACTCCGCAAGGACTCTGGCTGGGACAGGATCTAGATCGCACGCACTGTAACCTCGACAAGCTGACAATCAATCACGACATCACCTGCAATCTGGCATGACATGCCAGGTCAATACATTGAATGTACTGGCAAGCTCACAACAACCAAAAGCATCAAGGCAAAACAACAACATAGCAAACAGGTTAATTAATTAATAACAACTATGATGCGAAAGCAACTACTAAGCATGATACGAAACTACTACAATACTAATAAACCAACATCTCAATATCAACACCCATCTCACTCTTGGCTCTCCGGCCAAGCAATATGCCATCTCGATCACCTCGTGATCCACCTGATCACCTCGTGATCAAAACATCCACGTGATCACCTCGTGATCAAAACATCCACATGATCACCTCATGACCACATCACAAACTGAATGATCATCCTCAAGATCATCTCGACATCATAATAGGAATCCTGCCAAGTTGTTACTATTCACAATATCAACATATAAATTACCTATAAGTCATTCTGTCATGCGAGTGTTGATCGAACGGTGTGACCTAGTATGGACTTGTGCCCATGACCGAGGACGCAGCTATCGATAGATTAAACACGCACACTCTGTAGAGGTCATCACACTGTACCCACATCACAATACCCATGGCCTCGTACTCCCATTCGGGTGGACCAATGGCGTTCCGACAAAACCGATCTACTGCCATGACACTTTCCCGGCCTCTCCAACCAACTCCACTTTGGGCTATGTCATGGGTGGCCCCGATGTCAACTCATGACATCCAACGGCCACCATCGCGGCAAAACAAAAACGGTCCCAAACGGGGACATGAGCTCTCGATACCAACCACGGGCACACAAGGTTATGTCTGCTTACCAGGCCAGGGTAACGCACGCCCATAACCTTCCCTCATTGGAGGCACCGGTGAGAGACATGATAATATACCGCATTAGGGCCTTCCCATAAAGGCAAATGTGGTTGCACTGGAAAAGCCCGGTTCGGTGGCACCTGACCTACTTAATGACGGAATTTATCCCCAAAGTATAACTGGTACTTCGATATCATATATCCACCTGTAATCCAAGTTATAGCAATATCCAGCAAATCATCCAAACCATAACATAACCGTAACATAATACTCCGAGGATAACAAAATACTAAGTGCATGCTGAATCCAAGAACAATAATACTACTACTCCAATAGCAAGAACACGCTATCCAGCTAAGATCCATATGCAATCATCATATCCAAAATAGAATATCAACTATCATCATGATGAAAAATAATAATAGCCACTAATAATCCAATGGCAACATGACATCCATCAACTGCAAGCATAAATCCTAGAATCCAAACAGTAGCATGGCAATAGCAAGATCAGAACAACTCCGAGAAATGCCATGCACATAGTCATGTAGCTAAAGCAATATTTTAAATAAGTTCAAATAAAGAAAACCATGTTATTGCATTGCAGTCATACAAGTGGAGGGTGTGGCTTGCTTGGGAGGGGTGGATACATCGGGAAGAAGTGCGAGAAGCTCGCGGAAAGAATCGCCAGAAAACATTCTCTCCTGGAGGGGGCTGATTAGGGGCAAGGGCATCAATGTCGAATGTTAATACATAATGAAAATGGTATGAACAGAATGGGATTGACGAGACGAAGAAGTGGGCTTTGGAATCACCTCATTTGGAGTTGTGAGCAAAAAGATACAAGGGTTTTTCTGTTAGGGACCTTTCTGTAAAAATTAATCGACAAACAAATCCCTGATTGAAAAAGCAGAATGCGCACTCGAGAAAATACCCTTTTAGTGAAGTGAAAGCGTATTCCCGCCCACAGCCGCAACAGTTTATGCTTTCGATTAGCGAAAACGCATTCTGAGGAATACACTTCCACTAATCCATGTTAGCGGGGGTGGGGCTGGCCATCTAGGTCCCTTACAGGCGGGTCCCACCGTGGCCTCTCTTTCCTCCCGTGCCTCCTTCTTCTTCCCCTGATGATGCGCAGCGGGTGAGGCGGCCGCCCCGACGACAACCGCCAGTAGCTTCGGCCACCTCTCGCGCGGTGCCGCCTACCGGCGTGATCAGCGGGCCGAGCCGCGTCGCCCTGGACCATGTAGGCTTGCCGGAGAGGTCAGGGACGAGCAAGGCTTCACCCACGGCAGAAGGCGGCGTCGGACAACGAGGGACCCGAGGAAATCGCCGCTCCAGGGACGAGGCGAAGGGGTGGGAGGCTCCGCCAGAGGTAGAGAAGTGATATGGTGGTGGTGGAACGGAGAGAGGAGCTCGGGCTTGCTCAGATTTGAGTAGAGGCCGGTGGCGAGGTTTCGGCTAGAGAGAGAGAGCAAGGGAGCTCTTGGAGCTCAAAGGAGAGATTGGGCGATACTCTGGATGATGCAGGAGGCGAGTGGTGAGGAGGATGCGGTCCGGAGCCACTTAAATAGGCGGGGAGGAGGAGGCCGAGCTTGAGTGTCGCCGTGCACGTCCGACTGAGGCCCTGTCGAGCTCATCGATCACAGGGAGGGCACGAGAACACGACGAGGCAATGATGACAAGCTTCACGGGCCAGAGGAGGCCAAGGTGGCACAGGGAGGAAGAGGACGGGGGCGAACAGAGCCATGTCGGCCACTGTTCGCCCATGGGCACGCGGCGGCGAGCTCCGATGAGCGAGCTATAGGAGGGGGAGAGGGGTCCAGGGTGAAGGCGACGACGAGGGGAACCTCCTGGACACGCTCATGCGCGCGAAGACAACGAGAGGGGGAGGGGCCGAAGTTAGAAACCAACCAGCTCGCGTCCACTGCATGCCACAACGGTGATCACCACGTGAACTGGTGAGTAGAGGACGCAACGGCTGGCAAATGTTGTCTAGGGT
Source organism: Triticum aestivum (assembly GCF_018294505.1). Lineage (NCBI taxonomy): Eukaryota > Viridiplantae > Streptophyta > Magnoliopsida > Poales > Poaceae > Triticum > Triticum aestivum. Next base: position 408,183,718 of record NC_057811.1, on the reverse strand, counting down.
GAAGTCCCTCCAGGGTAGGTTACAACTGAGTTTAAATCTCGATTAAAAACGATGTGGTTAGATGGGAAGTTTCCTCAGAAGTTTTTTTGTAGTAAACTGTTACATGAAACTGTGATCAACAGGGACAGCTAAGTGATGAAATAGCATGTCTCGGAGGTTTAGGGTAGGAAGGACAAGAATCCTGTGAAGTTTTGAGGGATTTGGACCAAGGTTTAATATAGTTGCTTTGCAACTGCCAAATCTGGTCCAGAAACTTGATCATGAAGGGGCACTCACATAGTGTATCTACTTGAGCTGAAATTTGGCAAGGCTAGATGACTTGGACATATAATGATGCTGTAAAAGTTTCATACCAAATGGACTTGCCAAAATGGTACTGCCTTCACAACTATCCTCTCTGCCTAGAAACTTGAGAAAATTCTAGAGAAATATGGGCTTGATTAATTGATCCCAAAATTGGTGGAGAGAGGTTTGATGGTCATGAGAATGCTCTGGTAAATTTTTAGCCAAAATGAAGCAATATAAAATATACTTGCTTCACAACCTGAAAATATTGACACAAGCAAAGATTTGTTCCCGTGCTCTCATAGATGATTGGATGGAGCTGAAAATTGGAGGAGTGTAATGATATGAGCACATGAAGAGGCATGCAAAATTTTAACTCATTTTTATAACCCTAGCTAGTACTTCCTTCACAATGCCTTCTGTCTGACATAAACTTTGTAAGATTGTTGAGGAAGATTCACTAGGCAAATGGACCTGAATTTCGGCATGGGGCAATGATTTATGTGTAAGATGGTGCGCCAAAAGATTGGGAGCAATCAAGAAAGGATAGGTGGCATTTCCTTCATAGAAAGCCACTCTGGATAGAAATGTAGAAAAAAATTGGGGAATTATTTTTGGGCTAGGAAAGGAAAGTTTGGGCATATTTGAGCAATATATGACCCAAAGAATTTATGAAAATAATTTGGGAATTTTGGGAGTGACAGAAATATAGGTTGCTTCATAACCTAGGGCAAATAGGGTTATTCCTTTAATACAAAAAGGAATATTCCTTAGAAAAAGAATTTTAGGGTTGGGCTAGAAATGAAGTGACATGATCTTGGGAAAGTTTTGAAAATTATGAGCCACTTGGGAGAAGAAATGATGATGATCTCCCAGGTTGCAAGGCCACAGATCCACTCCAGAAAGAAAATGAGAGCAAAAACCAATAAATAAAAACGAAAAAGAAAAGGGCCAAAAACCAGGGTGTTACAACAAGCTTGAACTCTTTTGGCTTTGAGATATCGATGGTACTGTTTGACCACATTGTATCAATGGACTCAGTACTTTGAAGTTGACATAATGCATGGCTTTTGCAGTTCACATCTAAACGGGGGAATACCATACATTTAGTTTGATAACTACCCTATATGTATAAACACATGCATGGTTTCCATTCCGAATCGCTAGCTAGAGCTTGAACTGTATTTGTTTTCAGCATAAAGTGGAACCAAAATTTTGAACTCATGATCTTAGTGTTTTGCAAAGAAACGTAAAGGGCCATCGATCTTTATCCTGCTTTTGATCATACTACAACATATGCAACCCTTTTGTGAAAATGACAAAATCTATTATAAAAAGTTCATGAGGAGTACTACAAAGCATCAAAAACATAATAAAAATTACATCGAGATTCCGAGACCACCGAACGACCTACTGCCGTCAGGACGAGCTGATGACGCACCGCTGTTGCCGCCATCCTACTTGAGTCGGATTGAGCTCGTCGATGACAGTCAGGAAGTCTTCGTGCATGTGCCCCTAAGGAGCAGTGAGCCGAAGCCATAGTAGTTGTAATTGATTTGAAGCACCTAATTGATATAACACAAAATTTCCTCACATGACAAGAAACCCTAACCTCACCGCCCCAAGGAGACAACATGAATCTACACCGGAGTTCCATCGACTATGTCCTGACGAGGATCAGAGCTCGAAAGACAAAATCATAGAAGATGTGTTGGTCAATGTGGTCGCTGTCCAAACGGAGTCGGCTCGACCTTTTTGATGATAAACGGGAAGTCTTCATGCAGATGCCCATAAGGACCAGCGTCGTAGAGCCGTAGTTGTCGTCGTTGAACCCTTGTATTGATTCGAAGCACCTGACACCTAATCTCTCCACATGACAATACGCTAATGTTCCCTCCGCTATGTCTAAATGGACGAACTCGAGGAGGATCAGAGCCCAAAAGACAAACTCAAAGGAGAAACTTCCCCATTTGAGTGAGGGTTGTGCGTGCGTGGACTAAAACCCTAATGTAAACTACTAACCGGAGCAGAGGCACCAGGATTCCCCTGCCCGCCACCGATGGCCCGAGCGGCGGGAAGAGGGTAGGGGTGAATCCATGGGATCTAGTGAAGCATGGAGTGGGGAGGTTGCACTAGGTCCGTAGGGTCGGGGGAGTAGAATTGTATTCATGCCGAAATAGATTCAAATTTTATTTGTACTGTACTATACTATATAGCGGTGGTCCTACCTTTTTTTAGATTTTTGAACATATCTATAGTCATATCTTATCATTGCTCGTCTCTATTTTCTACTGTAGTAGTAACTCAGCTTGCCTGAAAAAAGTAACTCAGCCGTATGTTACCGTTGCTCGTCTCTCTTTTCTACTATAGTAGTAGAACGCGACGCATGTTTCATTCGATGACCGGCGTGCCGGACCGACCATGTGGGTGCGATGCGAATGCGACGGGCATGCCGTATACATGTACCACCTTTTTCTTTTGGTTTTGCTCCATGGTGCAACCCATCGATACAAAATTATATTTAAAAGTCAAGGGCGGGGATTTTCCCGTGCGCTACGCGTGCTAGTTTCACCTAGTCGGTTTGACAGAGAGGCGGGGAGGATGAGGGAGTAGAGGATTCAACTTACTATTGGAAAGGTGGGGCTGTGTGACCTGATGGCTCGTTACTGGTGGAAAGGTCCAGCCTTGTGATTTGACTGTTCATAATAGTCATTATTACTGTGGCACTACTACCCGGGTGAGGCTCCACTTCCATTCCCCACTCTAATCTGGTGCATGACACGTTGAGCTGGATGCTGGCCGTCCCACATGTCGGCGAAAGGAAGAATAACTGTTGCGGACAACGTAAGAAGGAGTAAAGAACCGTGCAGTATACTATAGTTCAGCACTGGAGTACTAGTATATGTCGGAGGAGTGCGAAACACGGAAGCCCAATGAACTAGCACGCGATATGGCGTAAAAAATAATGTACTACAGTCCAGCCTTTAGCATGTAAAAACACGCCACCGCTTCCTCCTACTCCTCTTGGTTTATCGCCATCAGCGGAGCAAGAGCGTCGTTGATACGTCTCTATCGTATCTATAATTTTTTATTGTTCCATGCCAATATTCTACAACCTTTACATACTTTTGGCAACTTTTTATACTATTTTTTGGGACTAACATATTGATTCAGTGTCCAGTGCCAGTTCCTGTTTGTTGCATGTTTTTTGTTTCGCAGAAAATCCATATCAAACGGAGTCCAAACGGGATAAAACTGACGGAGATTTTTTTGGAATATATGTGATTTTTGGGAAGAATCAACGCGATACGATGCCCGAGGGGGCATGAGGCAGGGGGTGCGCGCCCTGGGCCCTCGTGTCCACCACGTAAGGCGGTTGGTGCCCTTATTTCGCTGCAAGAAAGCTAATATCCGGATAGAGATCGTGTCCAAAATTCAGCCCAATCAGAGTTATGGATCTCCGGGAATATAAGAAACGGTGAAAGGCCAGAATCTGAAGCGCAGAAACAGAGAGAGACAGAGAGAAAGATCCAATCTCGGAGGGGCTCTCGCCCCTCCCATGCCATGGAGGCCATGGACTAGAGGGGAAACCCTTCTCCCATCTATGGAGAAGGTCAAGGAAGAAGAAGAAGAAGAAGGGGGATTCTCTCCCCCTCTCTTCCGGTGGCGCCGGAACGCCGCCGGGGCCATCATCATCACCGCAATCCACGCCAACACCTCCGTCATCTTCATCAACATCTTCATCACCTTTCCCCATCTATCTAGAACGGTCCACTCTCCCGCAACCCGCTGTACCCTCTACTTGAACATGATGCTTTATGCTTCATATTATTATCCAATGATGTGTTGCCATCCTATGATGTCTGAGTAGATTTTCGTTGTCCTGTCGGTAATTGGTGAATTGCTATGATTGGTTTAATTTGATTGTGGTTATGTTGCTGTCCTTTGGTGCCCATAATATGAGCGCGCGCATGGATCACACCATACGGTTAGTTGTATGTCGATAGGACTATGTATTGGAGGGCAAGAGTGACAGAAGCTTCAACCTAGCATAGAAATTGATGCATACGGGATTGAAGGGGGACCTATATATATTAATGTTATGGTTGGGTTTTACCTTAATGAACGTTAGTAGTTGCGGATGCTTGCTAATAGTTCCAATCATAAGTGCATAGAATTCCAAGTCAGGGATGACATGCTAGCAGTGGCCTCTCCCACATAAAACTTGCTATCGGTCTAGTAAAGTAGTCAATTGCTTAGGGACAATTTCGCAACTCCTACCACCAGCTTTCCACACTCGCTATACTAACTTTATTGTGTCTTTATCTAAACAGCCCCTAGTTTTTATTTACGTGCTCTTTATATTCTTGCAGACCTATCCCGTTACACCTACGAAGTACTTCTAGTTTCATACTTGTTCTAGGTAAAGCGAACGTCAAGTGTGCGTAGAGTTGTATCGGTGGTCGATAGAACTTGAGGGAATATTTGTTCTACCTTTAGCTCCTCGTAGGGTTCGACATTCTTACTTATCGAAAGAGGCTACAATTGATCTCCTATACTTGTGGGTTATCAAGACCTTTTTCTGGCGCCGCTGCCGGGGAGTTATAGCGTGGGGTAAATGTTCTCGTGTGTGCTTGTTTGCTTTATCACTAAGTAGTTTTTATTTTGTGCTCTTGTTTTCTATCTTTAGTTATGGGTAGGAAACGCAAAATACCAAAAAAAGTAGTTATACCTACTACACCAATGGTTGAAGAACCACTCAAAATCTATCACACTGCAGAAGCTTTTTACTCGGATCATCTTCGATCCCTATGTGCTCGTGCTGAAACCCCAACTAGCTTAGTTGAGGGCAAATCTTTAGATGAGCATGCTTGTTATGTGCGACACTGCTTATCTCAAAAAGGGAAACTTTTAGTGGATCAAGTTCATCGTTTGCAATGCTATGCTTGGAATTTATGTGAAATATATGATTTTACTTGTTGTTCTGAACACCCTAAGAAACACCTTCCCTACCAATGTGAGTTTAGTGATAATGGAATCGTATCTTCGTATGCTAAGGGTGTTTGTTGTTCAACAGATTTAAGAATTTGTTGCTTTTAAGGGTGCTTATGAAATTGCTTCTTTGATTGGAAAGTATGATGCTACTCTTTACAAATCTGAAAATTTTGCCATACTTAAATATTGTTATGATAATTATGCTTCTAATGCCTATGTTAAACCATATATTGATGACTCCTCCGTTGTCCAAGAAGAGACTAATATTTTGCAGGAGTCTATGGAAGAAGGAATTGATGAAACTGTGGGCTCATTGGATGAAAAAGATGATGAGGAGAGCGAAGAACAAAAGGAGGAAGAGCGGATTAGCTACCCGTGCCCACCTTCTAATGAGAGTAACTCTTCAACTCATACATTGTTTAATTTCCCTTCGTGCTTACCAAAGGATGATTGCTATGATGATTGTTATGATCCCATTGATTCTTTTGAAATATCCCTTTTTGATGATGCTTGCTATGCTTGTGGCCAAGATGCCAATATGAATTATGCTTATGGAGATGAACTTGCTATAGTTCCTTATGTTAAACATGAAATTGTTGCTATTGCACCCACGCATGATAGTCCTATTATCTTTTTGAATTCTCCCGACTACACTATATCGGAGAAGTTTGCCCTTATTAAGGATTATATTGATGGGTTGCATTTTATTACTACACATGATGATTTTGATGAATATAATATGCATGTGCTTGCTTCTCCTACTTGCAATTATTATGAGAGAGGAACTACATCTCCGCCTCTCCATGTTTCCATAGATAAAATTGCAAGAAACTGTTTATACTATGCATTGGCCTTTACTATGTGTGCATGAATTGTTCTTTTATGGCATGCTGATGCATAGGAAGAGAGTTAGACTTCGTCATTGCTTGATATATTTTGCTTTGTGCTCACTACTAAACCACAAATCATTGTTAATTAAAATTGGCTTTGATATACTTGGGATCCGGGTGGATCCATTACTTGAGCACTATATGCCTAGCTTATTGGCTTTAAAGAAAGCGCTGCCAGGGAGACAACCCGGAAGTTTTAGAGAGTCATTTATTTCTGTTGTGTGCTTTTATAAAGTTTAAAAACAAAAAAATTTAGAGGGGAACCTAAAACTTTTTCAAAAAAGGAAAGTGAAAGTGAGAAAGACGATCATTGTTAAAGTGGGACCTAGCCTTGAACTTTGTTCATGCTCACGGAAACTTTCTGAATCTTGATTACAGAAACTTTTCAACAAGAATAATTATCCCCTTGTACAATTCCATTGTATTATAAAAATAATGTGCCAAGATTTGCCTTTAGGATGTTTACATTGCATGTTGGTTTGTGTGGTGCAAAACAGAAACTTTGGCTGTAGTGCGCGATTTTACATTTTTTACTGGAACGTCAAACGGTTCTGAAACTTTTTGCACTGTCTTTATATACAAATTGTTTATTTTTCCTAATGTTGGAAGAATTTTTGGAGTACCAGATGTATGTTGAATGTTCAGATTACTACAGACTGTCCTGTTTAAGACAAATTCTGTTTTTGATGCATAGTTTGCTTGTTTTGATGAAACTATCGATTTCTATTAGTGGATTAAGCCATGGAAAGTTATATTACAGTAGCTACAATGCAAAAACAAAATATTAATTGGTTTTCAACAATACTTAGAGTAGTGATTTTCTTTACTATACTAACGGATCTTACCGAGTTTTCTGTTGAGTTTTGTGTGGATGAAGTGTTCGAAGATCGAGGAGGTCTCGATGTGAGGATAAGGAGGAGAGGCAAGAGCTCAAGCTTGGGGATGCCCAAGGCACTCCAAGTAAATATTCAAGGAGACTCAAGCGTCTAAGCTTGGGGATGCCCCGGAAGGCATCCCATCTTTCTTCAACAAATATCGGTATGTTTTCAGATTCGTTTCGTTCATGCGATATGTGCAAATCTTGGAGCGTCTTTTGCATTTATTTTTCACTTTTCTTTGATGCACCATGCTGGTATAAGATAGTCCATGGTTGATTTATAGAATGCTCTTTGCACTTCACTTATATCTTTTGAGTATGGCTTTATAGAATGCTTCATGTGCTTCACTTATATCATTTGAAGTTTGGATTGCCTGTTTCTCTTCACATAGAAAACCGCCATTTGTAGAATGCTCTTTTGCTTCACTTATATTTGTTAGAGCGTGGGAATATCTTTTGTAGAAAGAATTAAACTCTCTTGCTTCACTTATATCTATTTAGAGAGATGACATGAATTGGTCATTCACATGGTTAGTCATAAAATCCTACATAAAACTTGTAGATCACTGAATATGATATGTTTGATTCCTTGCAATAGTTTTGCGATATAAAGATGGTGATATTAGAGTCATGCTAGTGGGTAGTTGTGGATTGTAGAAATACTTGTGTTGAAGTTTGTGATTCCCGTAGCATGCACGTATGGTGAACCGTTATGTGATGAAGTCAGAGCATGATTTATTTATTGATTGTCTTCCTTATGAGTGGCAGTCGGGGACGAGCGATGGTCTTTTCCTACCAATCTATCCCCCTAGGAGCATGCGCGTAGTACTTTGTTTCGATAATAGTTTTTTGCAATAAGTATGTGAGTTCTTTATGACTAATGTTGAGTCCATGGATTATACACACTCTCACCCTTCCATCATTGCTAGCCTCTTCGGTACCGTGCATTGCCCTTTCTCACCTCGAGAGTTGGTGCAAACTTCACCGGTGCATCCAAACCCCGTGATACGATACACTCTATCACACATAAGCCTCCTTATATCTTCCTCAAAACGGCCACCATACCTACCTATTATGGCATTTCCATAGCCATTCCAAGATATATTGCCATGCAACTTCCATCATCATCATATACATGACTTGAGCATTTATCGTCATATTGCTTTGCATGATCGTAAGACAGCTAGCATGATGTTTTCATGGCTTGTCCGTTTTTTGATATCTTTGCTACGCTAGAACATTGCACATCCCGGTACACCACCGGAGGCATTCATATAGACTCATATCTTTGTTCTAGACATCGAGTTGTAATATTGAGTTGTAAGTAAATAAAAGTGTGATGATCATCATTAGTAGACATTGCCCCAGTGAGGAAAGGATGATGGAGACTATGATTCCTCCACAAGTCGAGATGAGACTCCGGACTTAAAAAATAATAAAAGAGGCCAAAGAAGCCCACCAAAACAAAAAAAAAGAAAAAAGAAAAAAATGAGAGAAAAAGAGAGAAGGGGCAATGTTACTATCCTTTTACCACACTTGTGCTTCAGAGTAGTACCATGTTCTTCATATAGAGAGTCTCTTGAGTTATCACTTGCATATACTAGTGGGAATTTTCATTATAGAACTTGGCTTGTATATTCCGATGATGGGCTTCCTCAAATGCCCGAGGTCTTCATGAGCAAGCAAGTTGGATGCACACCCACTTAGTTTCCAGTTTGAGCTTTCATACACTTATAGCTCTTAGTGCATCCGTTGCATGGCAGTCCCTACTCCTCACATTGACATCAATTGATGGGCATCTCCATAGCCCATTGATTAGCCGCATCGGTGTGGGACTTTCTTCCTTTTTGTCTTCCCCACACAACCTCCACCATCATGTTCTATTCCACCTATAGTGCTATATCCATGGCTCACGCTCATGTATTGCGTGAAAGTTGAAAAGGTTTGAGAACATCAAAAGTATGAAACAATTGCTTGGCTTGTCATCGGGGTTGTGCATGATTTGAATACTTTGTGTGGTGAAGATGGAGCATAGCCATACCATATGATTTTGTAGGGATAATTTTCTTTGGCCATGTTATTTTGAAAAGACATGATTGCTATATTAGTATGCTTGAAGTATTATTGTCTTAATGTCAAATGATAGACTATCGCTTTGAATCACTCGTGTCTTAATATTCATGCCATGATTAGATTACATGATCAAGATTATGCTAGGTAGTATTCCACATCAAAAATTAACTTTTTTATCATTTAGCTACTCAAGGACGAGTAGGAATTAAGCTTGGGGATGCTGATACGTCTCCGTCGTATCTATAATTTTTTATTGTTCCATGCCAATATTCTACAACCTTTACATACTTTTGGCAACTTTTTATACTATTTTTTGGGACTAACATATTGATCTAGTGCCCAGTGCCAGTTCCTGTTTGTTGCATGTTTTTTGTTTCGCAGAAAATCCATATCAAACGGAGTCCAAACGGGATAAAAATTGACGGAGATTTTTTTGGAATATATGTGATTTTTGGGAAGAAGAATCAACGCGATACGATGCCCGAGGGGGCCATGAGGCAGGGGGCGCGCCCCAGGGGGTCAGGCGCGCCTTGGGCCCTCGTGGCCACCGCGTAAGGCGGTTGGTGCCCTTCTTTCGCCGCAAGAAAGCTAATATCCGGATAGAGAATGTGTCCAAAATTCAGCCCAATCGGAGTTACGGATCTCCGGGAATATAAGAAACGGTGAAAGGCCAGAATCTGAAGCGCAGAAACAGAGAGAGACAGAGAGAAAGATCCAATCTCGGAGGGGCTCTCGCCCCTCCCATGCCATGGAGGCCATGGACCAGAGGGAAACCCTTCTCCCATCTATGGAGAAGGTCAAGGAAGAAGAAGAAGAAGGGGGGATTCTCTCCCCCTCTCTTCCGGTGGCGCCGGAACGCCGCCGGGGCCATCATCATCACCGCAATCCACACCAACACCTCCCTCATCTTCATCAACATCTTCATTACCTTCCCCCATCTATCTACTGCGGTCCACTCTCCCGCAACCTGTTGTACCCTCTACTTGAACATGGTGCTTTATGCTTCATATTATTATCCAATGATGTGTTGCCATCCTATGATGTCTGAGTAGATTTTCCTTGTCCTATCGGTAATTGGTGAATTGCTATGATTGGTTTAATTTGCTTGTGGTTATGTTGCTGTCCTTTGGTGCCCATCATATGAGCGCGCGCGTGGATCACACCATAGGGTTAGTTGTATGTTGATAGGACTGTGTATTGGAGGGCAAGAGTGACAGAAGCTTCAACCTAGCATAGAAATTGATGCATACGAGATTGAAGGGGGACCAATATATCTTAATGCCATGGTTGCTTTTTACCTTAATGAACGTTAGTAGTAGCGAATGCTTGCTAATAGTTCCAATCATAAGTGCATAGAATTCCAAGTCAGGGATGACATGCTAGCAGTGGCCTCTCCCACATAAAACTTGCTATCGGTCTAGTAAAGTAGTCAATTGCTTAGGGACAATTTCGCAACTCCTACCACCACCTTTCCACACTTGCTATACTAACTTTATTGTGTCTTTATCTAAACAGCCCCTAGTTTTTATTTACGTGCTCTTTATATTCTTGCAGACCTATCCCGTTACACCTACAAAGTACTTCTAGTTTCATACTTGTTCTAGGTAAAGCGAACGTCAAGTGTGCGTAGAGTTGTATCGGTGGTCGATAGAACTTGAGGGAATATTTGTTCTACCTTTAGCTCCTCGCTGGGTTCTACACTCTTACTTATCGAAAGAGGCTACAATTGATCCCCTATACTTTTGGGTTATCTGTCGTCACAGCTTAGCTAGTACAGTACATAGGATCAGATTCCATAGGAATTTTTTATATGTAATATTTTGCACTCCTCTGCAACCATTTTTTCCAACTCCTTTGTTTTTCCTATGGCATTGAACACTCTTTGCTAATTATCCTATTGGATTTAGCAGTCAAGTCCCATACTTTTCCCATTCCTATACTTTCAGTATCCTAGGAATCAAAGAGGCCCTTAGGCTGCTCCTAATGCATTGATGCTTAGATGAGGTGCTAAGCATGTTAAATAGCTTAGCAATTATACTCCCGAGTGCATAGGTGCTTAGCTTCTTATAGCTAAGCTTTCTTCCTTTAATGAATTGGCAACTAAAGTTCTTTATGCATTGGTGGGATTCTTTCATTTAAATGTTTTGCCTAGGTTCACGCGCTTTGCATTGTTTCTTCCTGGGGTCACCACTCCCATCTCTCTCCTCTTAATTAACTTGCCACATCAGATTTTTTCGCCTACATGGCAGGTTTAGCACCTGTACAAGGTGGAGCACTCGGAGGGGCCTACTGGTTTTGGTCCGGTCATTTTTTCAATGAAATATGTCCAAAATGTAATGAATGTGCTCCGATTTCTATGAAAATCATCCGGTTTGCATGTAGTAATTCATTTACTTATTCTTTGGGCGGGGGTTTGCACGTAATTCATCCAGTTTGAAATGCACGCCGGCATGGTTGGATGGCCCGCTCCTGCATCACTGATCGAGGACTCGTCCCTACCGGTTGGCGCTCAGCGTTTGGAGATGCCACGAGTGCGTGCACATGGACCCAGATGCTCTATGTCCCACATGTCAGCAAAAGGAAGCACGTAGAAATATGTTCGACGACCAGGAGCCGAGGAGTACATCTCAGTAAGGAGGAAAAATGCATGAAAAATAAGTACTATGAAGCATAGCTGCAGTTCGAACAGGAGACCTAAAGTGATGACAGTTATAGGTCGCACAGACCTAACTAGTGGTACTAGTACGTACGAGTAAAAACGAGTACGGAGTACTCCTACTCTATCAACACGAGTCCCATCTGACAACGGCATCCGTGCTACAGCTAGCTCTTCTCCCTCCTTGTTTCTCTCTTCTAATTCTAACTCAGCCGTCATGCGGCGAGCGGGGTGGGGATTTGTCGATAGTAGGTTTGCTCAACTGCGGTCCCACGTGACAGTAAAAATGCTAGACAACATGCGTTCCCTAGCTTGACCAGTGTGACAGACCGACCATGGAATACTCCCGACCGTGTGGAGGTGCGACGCGGATGCGACAAACTTTTCCTTTTGAATTTGTAGAAAATGTAACATTTGGTTCTGCTTCTGCTCCTTGGCATGGTAGACAGATGGAAACAACGACTAAAGACGCTAGGGCGAGGAATTTCCCGCGCAATAAGCGGGGGAGTTTGCCAGTTTGGCGCATCGTCGGTTTTCTCACATTGGGCCTACATGTCAGTGATAATATGCCAAGCCAATGCGCGTTGAGCGGCGGGCCGGAACGAAAGTATGGGGTGCGACGCGAACGGGACAGGTATGCTGTACTTTTTCCACTTTCTCGTTCTGAACTTGTGACATGTAACACTTTGATACGTCTCCAACGTATCTATAATTTTTGATTGTTCCATGTTGTTATATTATCATTCTTCGATGTTTTACAATCATTTTATAGCAACTTAATACCATTTTTTGGGAATAACCTATTGACATAGTGCCCAATGCCTGTTGTTGTTTTTTGCTTGTTTTTTACTTCGTAGAAAATCAATACCAAACGGAGTCCAAACGCAGCATAACTATTTGGAGAATTTTTCTGGGCCAGAAGACATAGGATGGGCCAAAGAAGTACCGGAGGGGTGCACCGAGGGGGGCACAACCCACCTGGGCGCCCCTGGGGGCCTAGGCGCGCCCTGGTGGGTTGTGCCCACCTTGGTAGCCTCCTGCACCGCCTCTTTGCTCTGTAAATACACCAATATTCCAAAACCCTAGGGGAGTCGACGAAACACAATTCCAGCCACCGCAAGTTCTAGAAACCACAGATCCAATCTAGACACCATCACGGAGGGGTTCATCATCCTCATTGGTGCCTCTCCGATGATGCGTGAGTAGTTCAGTGTAGACCTACGGGTCCGTAGTTAGTAGCTAGATGGCTTCCTCTCTCTCTTTTGATTCTCAATACAATGGTCTCCTGGAGATCTATTTGATGTAAATCTTTTTTCGGTGTGTTTGTTGGGATCCGATGAACTTTGAGTTTATGATCAGATCTATTTTATTCATGAAAGTTATTTGAGTTTTGATCTCTTATATGCATGATTACTCATAGCCTCATATTTCTTCTTCAAATATTTGGTTTAGTTAGGCCGACTTGATCGATTTTTCTTGCCATGGGAAGAGGTGCTTTGTGATGGGTTCGACCTTACGGTGCTCAATCCCAGTGACAGAAGGGGAAATGACATGATGTATCGTTGCTATCAAGGATAACAAGATGGGGTCTATTCCTACATTAATAGATAGTGTCTACATCATGTCATCGTTCTTATTGCTGGAAGTCAAAGGGGATACTTAGATGGGCAACTTGATAATGCTAAAATTTCTATGGATAATGTGTTTCAAGTTACTTCTGCAAAACCTCCTGACTAGAACACATCTATGGAGAATAATAAGAAAGATGGCAATACTTGAATCTATGCATTATGCCTAGCTAGGGGCATAAAACGATAGCGCTTGTTGGGAGGCAACCCAATGAATAAAATTTATTTTTGCCTTTTTCAATATGTTCTTGAGTGTTTGAACAATTATGCTACTATTCTGATTGTGTTTTTAATGTTTAATTAGTGTTTGTGCCAAGCAAAGCCTTTGGGATCATGTTGGGTGATAGTTGATTTAATCTTGTTGCAAAATAGAACTTTGTGCGCCATAGAAGCGTGATAAAATTCTGAATTTTTACACAAGATTGATATACAAATTTCCCACGTTGTCCTAAATTTTTAGAATTTTTGGACTTACAGAAGTATTCGAAGTTTTCAGGTTACTACAGACTGTTCAGTTTTTGACAGATTATGTTTTCTTTGCGTTGTGTGCTTATTTTGATGAATCTATGGTTTGTGATTGACTGTATAAGCCATGGTAAAGCTGGAATGCAGTATATATAATGCAAAAATAAAATATGAATGGGTTTGCAACAGTACTTACAGTAGTGATTCACTTTGTTATACTAACGGATCTTACGAAGGTTTTGTTGAGTTTTGTGTGATTGAAGTTTTCAAGTTTTGGGTGAGATCATGATGGATGAAGGATTAAGGAGTAAGAAAAGCCTAAGCTTGAGGATTCCCCATGGCATCCAAAGCTATTATCTAAAAGAGAAGCAAGCAACTAAGCTTGGGGATGCCCGAGTTGCATCCCCTCTTTCTTCTAACGACCATCGGTATTTTACTTGGAGCTATATTTTTATTCGTCACATATCATGTGTTTTGCTTGGAGCATCTTGTATTATATGAGTCTTTACTTGTTTTGCTTTTTAGTTTAAGTCAATTATCCTTGCTGAACACACCTATTTGAGAGAGCCAAAATTATGTTATGACTTGTTAGAATTGCTCTCTATGCTTCACTTAATTTTTTTGAGCTATGGAATTGCTCTAGTGCTTCACTTATATCTTTTTGAGCACGGTGTGCTTTATTATTTTTTAAGAAATGCTCTCATGCTTCACTCAGATTTATTTGAGAGTTGGTAATTTTTGAAGAAATTCTCTCATGCTTCACATATATTATTTTGAGAGAAGAAAATTTTTATGCTCATGTGCTTCACTTAGATTTGTTTGAGCTATCACACTACTGGAATCAGGATATTTGCCATCAGCTGGCTCTTTGCCGTCCGCTAGCTGAGGGCAAAGAAAGTCTTTGCCATCAGGTTAAAGAAAACTGACAGCCAAGAAGAAGCGGACGACAAACATATTGTTTGTCGTCAGCCCTTTCTTTGTCGTCCGCTAGCGGACGACATATAAGCTTTGTCGTCAGCTAGCAAACGGCAAAGAGGGCGGGGGGCCCACTAGCGACAGCCACCTAATGGCTACTTTCTTTGTCGTCCGCTAGCCGACGGCAAAGAAAGTGGCCAAACTAACGTTTGTTAGCTAGGCTCTTTGCCGTCTGCTAGCAGACGGCAAAGAACCGTGCCCTAACTAAAAAGCCAACTTTCGCGCCCCCACCACTCTATCTGTCCCCTCTCTCTTTCCGCCCCATGCCTGAGCCGCCGCCGCCCCGCCCCCCTCCCCGTGCCGCCCCCGCCGCCCCGAAGACCCCCTCCCCGCCCCGCGCCACCCCCGTCGCCGCGCCGCCCCCGCTGCCCCGGCGACCCCCTCTTGCGCTCCGCGCCACCCCCGTCGCCGCACCGCCCCGCCCCGTGCCCGAGGTCTGCCACCCCGCGCCACCCCAGCGGCGCCCCCTCCTCCGCCCCGGCGGCCCTAGAGCCCCTCTCCTCCACCACCGCGGCCGCCCCGCCGCTCCAGCGCCCCCTGTCGGTGTCAAAACCGGTGGATCTCGGGTAGAGGGTCCCGAACTGTGCATCTAGGATCGATGGTAACAGGAGACGGGGGACACGACGTTACCCATGTTCGGGCCCTCTATATGGAGGTAATACCCTACTTCCTGCTTGATTGATCTTGATGAATATGAGTATTACAGGAGTTGATCTACCACGAGATCGCAATGGCTAAACCCCAGAAGTCTAGCCTATATGACTATGGAAAATGTGTGTCCTTTCCGGACTAACCCCTCCGGTTTATATAGACACCGGGGGGATCTAGGGTTTACATAAAGTCGGTTACATAAGAGGAATATTCATAATCGGTCGCCAAGCTTGCCTTCCACGCCAAGTAGAGTCCAATCCGGACACGGGTACAGTCTTCAGCCTTCATGTCTTCACAGCCCATCAGTCCGGCCCATAGATAACAGGTCGGACGCCCGAGGACCCCTTAGTCCAGGACTCCCTCAGTAGCCCCTGAACCTGGCTTCGATGACGAGGAGTTCGGCGCGCAGATTGTCTTCAGCATTGCAAGGCGGGTTCCCCTTTCTCCAAACTCCAAGATAGTCTTCAGATGTGTTGATTGTATCCGGACTTGTATACACAATTATAGAGGATATAATATTCCACGAGTCCAATCCCTCGACAACTCTTTGGTAATATGGCATCACGCCGGCTTCATCCATTATTTGCGAACCGCCTTTTAGCTGGCTCGTCGCCCCACGCCCTAAGACGCAATTTTATTGGCGTGCCTTATCCAAGCGGAGATCGTGTCTCCCCTTTTTTAGGGGATTCTTGTCAACCCGGACGTGGGTAACCCAACCGTCGTGTGGGTACAACTCTTTGGAAACAGGCAAGTTTTGAGGCCCGGGAGGAGGCGCTTAATATTCACAGTCTCTATATAGGGGTACCGCTCCGTATTTTTCCATTAGGCTTGCTTCTTCCTCAACCCTTGATACCTCAAGTTCCAACACCCGGGTTTCGACCAGCACAAGCTCCGATCATGTCCGGATCCAACCGTCAAGGCCGGTGGGTGGCCTCTTCTGTCACAGAGGAGGATATTGCAAAGCTTCGAGCGGCCAGATATCTGACCACAGAAATCCTTCATCGGCTTCCTACCGAGGGGCAGATTATTCCTACCCCCAGATCTGGCGAGAGGGTCGTGTTCCTGTCCCACTTCCTTCGCGGGTTAGGGTTCACACTTAACCCCTTCGTCCGGGGGCTCATGTTCTATTACGGGCTAGATTTTCACGATCTGGCCCCGGACTCTATTCTTCTTATATCGGTGTTTATCATCGCGTGTGAAGCCTTACTCCGAACTCCTCCATACTTTGCCTTGTGTCTCAAGACCTTCAATGTGAAGCCGCAAACAAAATCAACTGGAAATGCGAAGTTACCAACTATCGCAGGGATATCACCCAAAATGTCTGGGTGATAGAGGGGGAGCAGGCAGAGTGCGGTGGTGCCAAAGTGGGCAAGCTCGCTAGCACTGCTTGGTTTCAGGGATCCTTCACCGAATCTTCCGACTTATGGCAGCAGGGGTGGTTCTACATCACCGAGCCTTGTGGCTCTAAGTTGGCAACTGCGCCTGCGTTCCGATCCGGCCCCCCAATTCGGCTTGCTTCATGGATCAATGAGGGATTGGACTGGGGATCCGTTGATGAAGTGCGGACTTTGCAGGGTCGCATCCGAAGCCTTGCCGAGAAGGGCATCGATCTTATTGACGTTATTCAAGTAATGCTAGTCCGTCGGATTCTGCCGTGCCAGCGGCGGCCTCGCCGCATATGGGAGTTTAACCCAGAAGGGCCGCAGACTCTTCAGCACTTCTTCGGCACTACGCACGAAGGAATGAGGAGGTTGTTTTTTGGGGAACGAGAGCAATGGCCAGCCACCACCAAAGACATCGGCCTCCACAGCAATCATTCGACCACCCCGGTAAGTATTACACTCCCGAACACCCTGTAATCGAGCGTCCCATAATAAGATACTGAGCAATCCATCTTTTTCTAGGGCGGGATAAAGAAGGTGGAACAGGTCAGGTGTCCGGCTCCTCTTCCTGAAGACTCAGCTACTCCAGTGCTAATAGGGATGCTGGCCTCGGTACCACGCTAGGAGCCGGTAAGGGAGGGCAAAGAGGAGAGCGAGAAAGCCCAAGAGGACCTTGGTTCTGGAGGTAAGTCGAACACTGAGTCCGGAGAGATCGACCTTTCCTCGCCTGAAGACAGGGGCGAAAAAGGATCCATTATCGCTTCCCCTAGCAGGACGAAAAGGGCCACCTCCGAAGATTGGGAGGGGCGGTCTTCTAAGAGGGGCAAGATGCCACCAGCGAGCGGCTTGGGTTTGGTAAGCGATGCCGCTAAACAGCTCCAACAAGGGGACAAGACCTCGGCCAAACCGTAAGTGAATCCGGGGTGCTTTGATAGCGTCCGCTTCGTTGCTGTTAACCGAAGATGTTCGTAACGCATTCATGCATTTTTACAGGTCGGCACAAAGTTTTTCTGGGCAATCCTCTTCTTCGGGAAGTCTCCTCCCAGAGATGATGGAGAGCGAGACGCCTCCTCGAACCCCCTCGCCCAATAAGGCAGATGACTCTGAAGTGTCGTCGCGGAGGGTCCCTTTAAATCAACCAGTTGCACAAGGGACAAAGGCGGCAGTGCCCAAAGGCCGATCTCCGACCGTCCGGGAGTCCGGGGTTGATGATAGCAAAGGCCCCGGACTGTCTGGCTCGCAGCCGACAGTGATTCTGAATACGGGTGAACAGATTCCTTCAAAGGATGACCATGCCCCTAGAGCAGTGTCCGGAAACCCGAAGACTCCCGATATATTGCGGGACATGTTGCGGAAAGCATCTGTCTCGGGGGAGCAGCGTACCCTGATGGGTACAGTGATTGAAAAGATTTCGTCTGCGAAGAGCGGATTAAACGAAGCCTTCATGAGCCTACTTAAAGGCTTCGAGGTTTGTGACATAATGTTTTTCAGCTATGTTTCCTTTGCAAAGATGTGCCTGTGTATAGGTAGTAGCCCCTAAGACTCAGGTTGTCTTCCATTAGGAAGCAAACAGAGGATCAAAAATGATCGTTTTGAGGACTAACCCGATGAGTTTGAACACAGGCTGCTTCCCCCTTGGCCCCTTCCCGGACTATGGAAATTGCCGAGCTATAGTGGAAGCTTGACGTGTCAGGGGATGATCTTGCATTAATCAATACGCGTCTTGACAAGTCGCAAGGTATGTATTCAGGGCGATCCTCATACATTGTTTGTGGTATAAACATGATGCTGAGATTTTAGATGCTGGAATGCGCGTGGCTGCAGATGGTGCTGCCGCCGTTGAATTTCTTCGAGCGGAGCTGACCCAGGCCAAGGAGGGGGTCCGTCGTAGCAATGCTGCTGCCGAAAAGGCATCGGCTGAATTAAAGGCCGAACAAGCTGTCTGGTGCCAAGGTGAGGAGAAGATATCCACAATGACACTCGAACTGGAGAATGCCACTAGCCGCTGTGAATTTCTTGAGAAGGAGAATAAAGCCTTGACGGCTGAACTAGACAAGGCCCGACAGGAGGTGAGAGAAGCGCGATCAGAATCCAGAGCAATCCGTGAGGAAGTTCGGCAGGCGAAGGAGATTGTGGCTGGAAAGCCTTTTCTGCTGCAAACTAAGTTTGGTGACCCGGACTATGCTCAGCTTAACCAAGTGTGGAGTTCTCCGGACGAGTTTTTGGACTTGCCGAAGAGTTCTTCCGATGCGGCGCGGTATTGCCAAGCGCGAGATGGATATGCAACGGAGAAACTTTTTTGGTTGCAGTTTGGCGCGTCAAAGCGCCCTCTGCTGCTGAATGAACAGATGTCCCAACGGGCCGAGCTTCATAGGATATCCGGCGCTGCCACGAAGGATGTCATAATCCGGTTGTGGCCAACCGAGCCTGCACCGAATAGCTATTTCGGTTTGGTGCAGAAGCTTGTTGACGCGGTGCCGCGTATCGACACTGTGAATCGGTCAACGTGCATTGAGGGTGCACGGATGGCCTTCGCCCGAGTCAAGACATTCTGGGGGGAAGATGAAGGCCGTTGATGTTGCGACGAAGAGTCCACCCAAAGGCAAGGACCGTCCGGAACCGGAGCGTTATTTTGAAGACGTCCTAGGGGCCGCCCGCCTGATAGAGGGCCAATGCTCGAAAGATGTAATGTTCGAGTGAGGTGTATGATAATTGTAAAAGACAATTTTATAGTTAATCTATTTATATGTTTTTGCTTGAAAGCTTGAATTCCTCCTATGCGGCCGTTTTTGATATAAACTGAAAGTTTTCCAGTCGTCGGCTTCAGCCCCCTCGTAGGAAGTACGGGGGTGTCCGGAAAAGCATTTAATCACTCTTTATCCAACGTCTTGGTCCATGAAGAAGGTGATAATGTGGCGAACCAGGCAATCAGACTATAGGGCGTTAACGCTTTCACTTAGCCATAGGAGTTTTATTGTGGGGCTACGACATAGCCCCTGGTATGTATGCGGCATAGGGTGCCTTACATGTTTGATCTTGAAAAAGATCCCTCGTGTTACATGGAGAATCGCTAAAGATTCCTAGAAGTCGTCAAGTGGTTGACCAGCTCTCGCCGCATCATGACAGTCAGTTTTTGGCTTTCTCTACTGAGGTGCTCATCCAATTTAGACCAGGGCACAATCGCAGTAGTTCTCCCTTTACTACCCTAGCCGATAGAGCGGAACGTAGGGTAGCAAGCACAGGAGCCGGGCAACCCAACTATTGACCCAAGACAATGATTCGGAGCTGATGCATATAAGGCCAAACTTGCGACGCCGAAGTGTGCTGTAGAGCTATTCGGGCTTTTGCTGGCAACTCATTTGTTCCCATACCGAGCCCCTGGCAGGTTATGCCAGGGTATATTTGTGAAGCAAATGTGGCAGCCGTATTCTGTGGCGAGACGACACGGATGATTAGTTCGGATATGTTTTACTGGGAACTGAGCGGTATGCCAATGATTACTTATGATATATATAAAAGCCATCCTCCCGGCTATTTGGCATGCTCGGGGTTGGAGGCGGAGAATAGGCATAGTACAGGCTCGAGAAATAGAGAGTGCGGTCTACAAAAATTTATTTTGGACCTCCTGTCGCACGTCTGCGTCACCCGTCCTCGGTGGGGGAATCCTTGATGGAAATAGCCCCTTAGGTGAGTATACGGATTCGGACTCCGATAGAGCCAGTTCCCGACGTTTATCCTATTCGTCACCTGTTTCTAAAGGATAGCCAAGGAAGAAAAAATAAAAAGGAAAATGAATAAAAAAATGTTAGTGGGGTGTTTGCAGGGTTGTCCGTATTGTGCTTCCGCCAATGCCCATGGTATCTTGAGTGCGTAATGATGTATGCGCGGTACAAATTTTGTGGGTGTACGAAGTGGGCGGCGGAAGCCGGGTTGCTATTTCTGTTCTGGGAGTAGTTGATCCTACGGTGGAGATTGCTTCTTACCCCCAGTGCTTCGTTGGTGAACCTTTCCGTCATCCCTGTCGTCTGGCGGCCTCCTTCCCCTGTGTTCGGCGTTGAGCTTGCCGGCCTGCTTAAGGACCCAGCAGTTTCTGTTAGTATGATTGGCGGGTTTATCGGGGTGGCCATGAATCTGGCAGGGTCGGTCCAATATCTTGTCTAGGTTGGATGGTTCGCCGCGATTCGCCTTGAATGGCTTCTTTCGCTGACCGGGCTTGGGATTCCTGAATCCGGCGTTGATCGCAGTGTCGCGTGATCTTTCGTTATCATTGCGGCTGTTGTATTTGCTTCGTCGTGGCTTGCCATTGCCATCTCGGATTTCGGAAGTGCCCGGGTCGCTGGCGCTGTTGCTTCTACGAGCGAGCCAGTTGTCTTCTCCCACGCAAAAGCGGGTCATTAGAGCAGTGAGGGCTGTCATGGATTTAGGTCCTTCTTGGCCGAGGTGGCGTGTCAGCCATTCGTCCCGGACGCCGTGTCTGAAGGCTGCAAGGGCTTCCGCGTCCGGACAGTCGACGATTTGGTTCTTTTTGACTAAGAACCGAGTCCAGAGCTCCCTGGCTGACTCTCCGGGCTGCTGGACAATGTGGCTTAGGTCATCGGCATCCAGTGGCCGGACATATGTTCCTTGGAAGTTGCCAAGGAAGGTTTCTTCCAAGTCCTCCTAGCTGCCTATGGAATTTTCAGGCAGGATGTTTAACCAGTGCCGAGCTGGCCCTTTTAGCTTTAGTGGGAGGTATTTAATGGCGCAGAGGTCGTCTCCACGGGCCATATGGATGTGGAGAACAAAATCTTCTATCCACACCGAGGGATCGGTTGTTCCGTCGTATGGTTCAATATTGACGGGTTTGAACCCCTCGGGGAATTCATGATTCATTACTTCATCGGTGAAGCAAAGAGGGTGTGCGGCGCCTCTATATTGGGCCACAATGCGACGTGACTCCAAAGGAGTCCATTTGTGGTTTCGGCTCGGGCATGGCTAGGTTTGTCATGTCTGAATAGGTAGCCGTCGTCATGTGTTGGGACATGCCCTCGCGATCTGTAGATCGATCTTGCGTGTCCTGCTCTACTGTCCAAGTCCCGTCGAAGGTCGTCTGTACAACCACGAGTTGTGTTATTCTTGCCTTTACGGCGAGGTAGGGCGGTCTGGAGTTCGGCTTGAATTGCCTCTTTATCCGGACCGGGTTGTCGTCGACCTGCCGCATGATGTGATAATGGTATGGGCTCCAACGCCTCGTTATCAAACTGAGGTAGCGATCTATGCTTCGCGTAGCTTTTGGCTAGGCCGCTAAGGCTGTATTCTTCGGTGGCCAAGACTTTGGTCCATCTATCATTGAGCAGGTCTTGGTCAGCTTGAAGCTGCTGCTGCTTCTTTTTCAGGCTCCTTGCGGTAGCTATTAGCCTGCGCTTGAAACGCTCCTGCTCGAGGGGTCCTTCGGGTATGATGAAGTCTTCGTCGCCGAGGCTTACCTCGTCTTCGGAGAGCGGAAGGTAGTTGTCGTCCTCCGAATTGTTGCTGGGCAGGGCCTGTTCGTCGGGGCTGGCTTGCCCGTTTTCTTGTTCCTCCTATTCGGATTTTGCTCCGACAGGGTCTTTATTGTGTTCGGTGTCGTCCGGGGTATTGTTTCCTCCGGTGCTGGTGTTGCTTTCTTTTGGTGTATCGACCATGTACACATCGTATGAAGAGGTGGCCGTCCAACTTCTTGTGAATGGCTGGTCTTGGCCTTGCTCCTTGTCGGCATCGCCGCCCCAGCTGTCGATGTCTTCGGAGCCCCAGTTAAGCACGTCGGTTGAGTTTTCGACAGTAGCTATGAAGTGGGTGCCGGGTGGGAAGCAAAATTCTCCATCAGCCCCTAGTTCGAACCGAACATAGTTTGGCTGTGAGTCCCCTGCCAAGGAAAGGTTTTTTTTAATGAATTTAGCATATCGCCCAAGGGTGAGTGTTGAAAGATGTCTACGGCGCTGAACTCGAAGATCGATAACTGATCCAACTCGGTGTCCGCAGGCATACGTGGTTCGGAATTTATAGCCGAAAACGAGTCCGGAATTCCGTTGACGCAGATATTGTAGGGTGTTGAGTCCGTGTGCGGCTCTAATGCCACAGATTCTGCGACCTCGAACGGCACGATCTGCTCCGGATCTAAGGCCGTTGCAGCAACGGGAACCATCTCCTGGGTGTGATCCGATGACAGATTTAAGTCATGTTCATCGGAGCGAGGAGGAGCGATCGCCGCGGTCTCGAACCCATTGAAGACCAAGTCTCCACGGATATCCGCGACGTAGTTTAAGCTTCCAAATCTGACCTGATGGCCAGGGGCATAGCTGTCAACCTGCTCCAGATGGCCAAGCGAGTTGGCCCGCAGTACGAAGCCGCCGAACGCAAAAATTTGTCCGGGGAGGAAGGTTCCTCCTTGGACAGTGTCATTATCGACGATTGAAGGGGCCATCAAAGCTTTCGTCGACGGCACAGTGGAACTCCCAATGAAAGCACCAATGTCGGTGTCAAAACCGGCGGATCTCGAGTAGGGGGTCCCGAACTGTGCGTCTAGGATCGATGGTAACAGGAGACGGGGGACACGATGTTTACCCAGGTTCGGGCCCTCTCTATGGAGGAAATACCCTACTTCCTGCTTGATTGATCTTGATGAATATGAGTATTACAAGAGTTGATCTACCACGAGATCGTAATGGCTAAACCCTAGAAGTCTAGCCTATATGACTATGGTAATGTGTGTCCTTTCCGGACTAACCCCTCCGGTTTATATAGACACCGGGGGGATCTAGGGTTTACATAAAGTCAGTTACATAAGAAGGAATCTTCATAATCGGTCGCCAAGCTTGCCTTCCACGCCAAGTAGAGTCCAATCCAGACACGGGTACAGTCTTCGGCCTTCATGTCTTCACAGCCCATCAGTCCGGCCCATGGATAACAGGTGGGACGCCCGAGGACCCCTTAGTCCAGGACTCCCTCACCCCCTCCTCCAACCCGGCGGCCCCGGTGCCCCTCTCCTCCACCCCCGCGGCCGCCCCGCCGCTCCGGCGACCCCTGCTCCGGTGAGACCTTGTTTTTTTTCTTCTGTTTTTTAGATTTTGTTCAGTTTAGTTTAATTTAGGCTTGGTTTAGTTTAGGTTTGGTTTAGGTTTTGTTTCTATTTTTTAAGTTTTGGTTTACATTTAGTTTACTTTAGGTTAAGAAGAAAGAAGAAAGATGAAAAAAAAATAAGAAGTATTTGTTTACTTTAGGTTTAGTTTAGTTTACTTTTGGTTTACTTTAGGTTTTTACATTTAGTTTACTTTATGTTCATACTCCCTCTATATATAAGATACATTATGGGCACCTCCGAGATACCTAGCCAACATATATATCGATTTAATTTATCAAATAGGGAGAAAATCCTATGTATAGGTTTTTTTCAGGAGTGTTTGTTGAATCTCCTGATTTTCATGTTTTATACAAATATTATAATAACATTTAATGGTCAAAAACGGAAATTTTTATATGATATGGAGTGAGGAACTGATCATTCAATGATATTTTTTTACCCCTATGTGAACTGATGTCCATTGTAATTCCACAACGTAATTGTCACTTAGCAAAAAATTGTAGATAGTGTGACAGTACAAGACATAAGATCCATGTCATGTCATGCAAAATTGTAGATGCCTATATTTCACCAAATTTCAAATAATTTTTCTACCAAAAATATATGAAAAAATATTGGTTACACTTGAACCTTGTGTTATCTTTGAATATCACCATCAATATCGTTGGTGGTGGTAATGTTTTCTTATTGGTATCACCATCATTTTGATTAACATTTTCAGTTTCGTTTCATGTCTAAAGAAATCCCTAGTTTTGAAGGGTGCCAATTCCCATTGCGAACTAACCTACCAAATTAATTAAGTGTTGTTGATGTTGTTGAGCACAAGAGCATTGCTTTTTTTTTCTCAGTTTTCCTTCATGTCTAAAAAGCTGGCTCTGTTCCAACTATGTCCATTTATCAAATATGATAGAGTTGAATTAGAGACAAGTTTCTGTAGATATGAACATGGTCCATTCATCAAATATGGTTCTAGCTGTGTTTATAAATATGGTTCTAGATATGGTGCATTTATAGTAGATATGGTTCTAGCTGTTGCCATCATAAATGTCCACAAGTGCATTGCTTTTTGAATGTGAAATGATAACTTGGTGTAGTTGACTATCTTCTGCTCAAAACTTCTGCTGCCGTAATGTTGTATGATAATGTTGTCAGGGTAGTAATTGGTCTCTTCTGCTGCTTATCAGAGATGGTGGGAGGACGCCACCGCAGGCTGCGCTCTGCCACACCGGAGTACAACTTGGAAGGTTTAGAGTTCTTCACGACCATACTCGAGAATTCCTCCAAGAGGCGGGTATATAAAAGGAGAGATCTCCCCTTCACCCATCTCTTTATCATAACTCTGCTGTTTGCTACATCACTGCTTGACCCACGCTGCGTAGGCTGCCTGACACTTTTATGAAGATGCTGGACGGCCATCAGCCAAAGAATGTGAAGCTGCGATAGGCCGGCAGCGGGTTTCGCAGGCTGTGGGACGTGGAGGTGGTGTTTCGGTACGACCACATGTGCCTGTGTCGTGGCTGGGAGCTGTTCGTCCGTGCCTACGACCTGCGGCAAGGGTACTTCCTTGTCCTCAGGTACGACAACAACGCCACGCTCACCGTGAAGGTGTTCAACACGACTATGTGCCGCATGCGCTAGCAGGACGACGACGATGCCAGTATGCTCTGCCTCTTCTTCCTCTCCATTTGGCTTTGTGTCACACCGATTGTTAAAAAAACTTTGTTGCATTTGGTCAGGCAGTGGGAGCAGCAGCAGCGATGATAACCCATAAGTATAGGGGATTGCAACAGTTTTCGAGGGTAGAGTATTCAACCCAAATTAATAGATTCGACACAAGGGGAGCCAAAGAATATTTGAAGGTATTAGCAGCTGAGCTGTCAATTCAACCACACCTGGAGATTAATTATCTGCAGCAAAGCGATTAGTAGCAAAGTAGTTTGATAGTTTTGATAATAGTGACAGCAACAACGGTAACGGTAACAATGATAGCAGAGTTTGTAGCAAGTGTAACAGTGATGATAGCAATAGTAACGCAGCAAGATCAATGTAAATAAATTCGTAGGCATTGGATTGGTGACTTGTTGGATGATATTCATCATGTGACAGTTATAACCTAGGGCGATACAACACTAGCTCCAGTTCATCAATATAATATAGGCATGTATTCCGTAAATAGTCATACGTGCTTTATTAAAAGAACTTGCATGACATCTTTTGTCCTACCCTCCCGTGGTAGCGGGGTCCATATTGGATAACTTAGGGATATTAAGGCCTCCTTTTAATAGAGAACCGGAACAAAGCATTAACATTTAGTGAATACATGAACTCCTCAAACTACGGTCATCACCGGGAGTGGCCCGGTTGTTGTCACTCCGGGGTTGCCGGATCATAACACGTAGTAGGTGACTATAACTTGCAAGATCGGATCTAAAGCATGGATATAATGATGAATTCATAAACGGTTCAGATCTGAGTTCATGGCACCCGGGCCCAAAGTGACAAGCATTAAGCATAGCAAAGTCATAGCAACATCAATCTAAGAACATAGTGGATACTAGGGATCAGGCCCTAACAAAACTAACTCGATTACATGATGAATCTCATCCAACTCCTCACCGACCAACGAGCCTATGAAGGAATTACTCACTCCCGGTGGGGAGCATCATGGAATTGGCGATGGAGATTGGTTGGTGATGATGAAGAACGAAGATCCCCCTCTCCGGAGCCCCAAACGGACTCCAGATCTGCCCTCCCGAGGAAGAACAGGGCTTGGTGGCGGCTCCATCTCGTGGATCGTGATAATTCTTTCTTCCTGATTTTTTTCTAGAAATATGTGATTTTATAGTATCAGGGGGTCGTCAACGGGGCCACCAGGTGGGTACAACCCACCTCGGCGCGCCAGGAGAGGGGGGCGCACCCTGGTGGGTTGTGCCCACCCAGGTGCCCCTCTCTGGCAGGTCTTGGCTCCATAAATTCTTATTATTGATATAAAAATTCCTCGCAAAGTTTTCTACCATTCCGAGAACTTTTATTTCTTCACAAAGAAACACCATGGTAGTTCTGCTGAAAACAGCGTCAGTCCAGGGTTAGTTTCATTCAAATCATGCAAATTAGAGTCCAAAACAAGAGGAAAAGCATGAGAAAAAGTAGATACGTTGGAGACGTATCAACTCCCCCAAGCTTAAACCTTTGCTTGTCCTCAAGCACTTCAATTGATAAAATGAAAGTGAGAAACAAAAACTTTTACGAATTCTTTTGCTCTTGTTTGCATAAATAAGCTTCAACAGCGCCCAGGTTTTCATCCAGCATTATAACTAACCATGTCGACAATAACTCTTAAAGACTATAATGATTCATATCAATGACACAATCAGCTAGCGAGCGATAATAAGATATCTCAAATAGCAACACGTTGTCAAAACAACCATGATATAATATGACAATAGTGGTATCTCGCTAGCCCTTTCTGAGACTGTAAAACATAAATGCAGAGCACCTCCAAAGTTCAAGTAGCAACTAAACATTGTAATTCATGGTAGAAAAGATCCAGTCATGAGATACGTGCATGTTGAGGGATAGTTATATGATCTAGTTATGTTATTATTGTTGAGAGAACTTGCACTAGTGAAAGTATGAACCCTAGGCCTTGTTACCTAGCATTGCAATACCGTCTACACTCACTTTTACCACTTGCTACCTTGCTGTTTTTGTATTTTCAGATTATAAAAACCTATATCTACCATCCATATTGCACTTGTATCACCATCTCTTCGCCGAACTAGTGCACTTATACAATTTACCATTGTATTGGGTGTGTTGGGGACACAAGAGACTCTTTGTTATTTGGTTGCACGGTTGTTTGAGAGAGACCATCTTCATACTACGCCTCCCACGGATTGATAAACCTTAGGTCACCCACTTGAGGGAAATTTGCTACTGTCCCTCAAACCTCTGCACTTGGAGGCCCAACAACGTCTACAAGAAGAAGGTTGTGTAGTAGACATCACTGTGCTCTACTCAGTTTCTGGCGCTTGTTTGAGAAGGTGATGACACAACATAAAAGTAAATAGATAGTCCCTTCGCAGCGGGAAGCACTGATTTGCAGAGGTGCCAGAGCTCAATTTTTAAAACAAAGATAAATGATTATTTTGAGACATGCACCCTTCTTATTCACTTCATGACTATAAGTTATCAACATCTTCCATGCTAAGCACGCTAGTGGCGGTTCCCAAGCGATAAAAGTAAAGGTTTTGACTCCATTGGGAGTTTTTGTTTGATTATTTAAGAGATGAACTCTTTTTCGTGTTTGCAGTTTAGGACTGGGCATCCCTATTACTGCCCATTTTCTCGTCCGATGGCGAGTGAATAAACACTCGACCTGAGAATAACCCGCTTAGCATGGAAGATATCGACCACCTCCTGTCGTTCCATGAACGATCCAGGCACACAAAAAGGATAATTTTTAGAAGTTTTTAGAGGTGGCACAGGCAAATTTACTTAGGACGGTAGGGTAATACCGTATATAGGTAGGTATGGTGGACTCATCTGGAATAACTTTGGGTTCAAGGTTTTTTATGTACAAGCAGAATTCCCACTTAGTACAGGCGAAGGCTAGCAATTTAGATTGAGAAGCGGCCAGCTAGAGAGCAACAACGATCATAACCAGGCATTATGCATAAGTAACATTGGACACTAGCATGAGTAGGATATGAACACCATGAACATAGATATCATAGAGGCTATGTTGGTTTTGATTCAACTACATGCATGAACATGTGCCAAGTCAAGCCACTCGAACATTCAGAGGAGGATACCATATCATCATACTACATCACAATCATTTTAACGCTATGTTGATATCCAAGATAAATCATTATCAACTCCCAGCTACTTATGCATGGCATGAGAAACTATAATCTCTAATTGTCATTGCAAACATGTTTAATCATAACGGCCTGAAGCATGGATACTAGGTTAAACATATTTACACAAATAGAACAAGTCGAGTTCATACCCGTTTCTCTTTGCCATGGCTAGTTCATCGAATATCGTCATTATTGCCTTTCACTTGCACGACCGAATGATATGAAAGTAATAATAGTGCAAGAGTGTCGTGGACTAAGCTGGAATCTGCAAACATTTTATTCAACATGAGAAGACAAGGTAAAATGGGCTCTGTATTAGTTCAACAACTATTCATATGAGAGCCACTAAACATTTTCATCATGGTCTTCTCCTCGGTACAACCCGAATAAAAAGAAAAGAAATTCAGAGAAACACACTGAAATATTTTTGGAGTTTTTGGTTTTCTTCAACAAGCAAATAAAAAGAAAAAACGAGAAAAACTATTTACACGGGAAAGCTCCCAACAAGCAAAACAAGAACAAGGAAATCTTTTTGGGTTTTCTTTTTAATACTACTACTAAGCATGCATGGAAAGTAAATTACTAGAACTATTTTTTTTGGTTTTTCTAAAGTTTTTCAAACACACAAGAAGAAAGCAAGAAAATAAAGCTAAGCTTGGATAATACAATGAAAAAGTGTGAACACGGACAAGTGGAATGATATGTGGACATGAATGTAATGTCGGTGAGAAACACGTACTCCCCCAAGCTTAGGCTTTTGGCCTAAGTTGGTAATCGATCAGTAGCCTGGAGGGTAGTAGGGATCCTGAGGAGCGGGCATCCACTCATCCCACTGCTGAGGTCCCTAAGTAGCCTATGCAGTAGCATGAGCATTCCAGTAGGCGAGGATGTCTGCAGGCATAATCCAGTATCCACCCCTAGCAACAGAATCAATCAAAGCATGTGCAGGCAAGGGGATAACATCACGAGTTTCAACGCTATAGAACAGGTTATAAGGAATGGCAATATCAGGACGATCATGTGCAAGAAAGTGATGGTGATCCATGGCTACACGGTCTCGATGCACCTTAGCCAGAGGGTACCCATGAGGGCGTATCTCAACCTCGAAGTGAGCCGCCAAACGAGTAGCAAAAATCCCACCATGTATTTTACCCTGGGATTTATTAAGATGGAGGCGACGAGCCACGATAGCTCCAAAGCTATAAGTGTTGTCACCCTCTAATGCCCGACGTAAAACAGCAAGGTCTGGTGAACTAAGTGAACCCACCTTCTCCCTAGCAAGCAAGCATTTGGTAATGAAGAGTGCAAAGTAATGAACAGCAGGAAAATGTAAGCCACCGGCAGTGATGGTTGACACTCTTCTGTCATCACCCATTGTCAATGTGTGACAGAAGGCCTCAAACTCAGCCGGCCTAGGCCCAGCAAAGCTCCCATCAGACGGGATCATGCATATGTTACAAAACTCAATAAGTGGTATCAGATGGTTTTCAGCATATAAATCAAAGCTCACTTCAGGAGGATTATTTCTAGGCAGGAAAGTAAAACTTTAAACAAAGATGTTTGTGAGGATTTGGTGTTGGTCACACACATCTGCGATGAAGTCCGAGAGGCCGGCATTAGTAATATATTGCATGAACTCCTCATGAATTCCATCCTCTTGCAAGAACGGGGTGTGCGGCCATTCTCACGGCCGTACCTCCGCCAACCTCCGAGGGTGGAGATCACTATCAGAAGGCTCCCCAATAACACCCTTGGAGTTCTTCTTTGAGCCAAACTTCCTGAAGATATTCATGTCCGCGTACAATTTTTCCTATGAACAAAAATCTGAAATTTTAGTTCACAAAATTTTCTCAACAAAAACTTCACAAAATTGATAGCAACTACTCATAGGGATACATAGAGGCCATAGCAAGCATTCAAACTATTTAGAACACTAAGAATTCAACATGCAAGCACATCTACAGCAGCACCAAGAGTAGCTAATTATTCAAAGTATAAACCACTAAAACAAAAACTAATTGGACAAATGGTGGAGTCACATGCCAAGCAACAATCCCCCGAAACAGTTTCAGAAACGGAGCTTCGAGCAAAGAGATCGAAATCCACGGGTTTGAGCTCAAGAACACGGGAGTGAGAGCAATGGAGATTTTTTTTCTGGAGGTAAGTGATGATGTGGGCTAAAGAGATAAGTGAGGGGGCCCACGTGGGGACCATAACCCACCAGGGCATGCCTGGGGGTCCTGGCGTGCCCAGGTGGGTTGTGCCCACCTGGTGCACCTCCCTCTGGTATTATTTGCACCAAAAATTCTTAAATATTCAAAAAAAATCATGTAAAATTTTCAGGGCATTCTGAGAACTTTTATTTTTGGGTCATTTTTTTATTGCACGGGAAATTCAAAAAACAGATAAAGCATTTTATTTTATTTTATTTAACTAATAAAAATAGAAAACAAAAGATAGGGACAGAAGGTAGTGCTTACTAAATTCATCAACTTCATACCGCTCAAAAATGATTCATTAATAAGGTTGATTGGGTCTTATTAATAACCACGTTCGATTAGCATCAAACCAAAGAACTTTCGTAAATCACTAAGTTAACTCAATGGGGATTTGCATCTCCCCAACAATAAGCATTTCTTATTTCTTTTTGACAGTAGGTAGAGGTATTTGAAAACTTCCAATAGTGATTGTCGGAGATTTTTCAATAACATTAATACCATTCACTTGGAATTGTTTCTTCGAAAAGTGCACCGTATGCTCATTACCATTAATATGAAAAGTGGCCTTGCTTTTTTTGCAATCAATAACAGCCCCTGCAGTATTCAAGAAGGGCCTACCAAGGATAATCGATATGTTGTCATCCTCGGGCATCTCAAGTATAACAAAGTCAGTCAAAATAGTAACATTAGCAACAACAACGGGCACATCCTCACAGATACCGATAGGTATGGCAGTTGATTTGTCAGCCATTTGCAAATATATTTCAGTAGGTGTGAGTTTATTCAAATCAAGTCTTTTATATAAAGAGAAAGGCATAACACTAACACCAGCTTCTAAATCACACAAAGCAGTTTTCACATAATTCTTTTTGATAGAGCAAGGTATAGTTGGTATTCCTAGATCTCCAAGTTTTTTAGGTACTCCATCTTTAAAAGTGTAATTAGCAAGCATAGTGGAGATTTTAGCTTTCGGTATTTTTCTCTTATTGGTGATGATGTCTTTCATATACTTTGCATAAGGAGGCATTTTCAAGATATCAGTCAAGCGAGTACGCAAAAAGACTGGCCTCAGCATTTCAGCAAAGCGTTCAAATTCTTCATCATCATTCCTTTTAGTTGACTTGGGTGGAAAAGGCATAGGTTTTTGAACCCACGGTTCTCTTTCTTTACCGTGTTTCCTAGCAATGAAGTCCCTTTAATCATATCTTTTATTTTTAGGTTGTGGGTTATCAAGATCAACAGGTGGCTCTATCTCAACATCATTATTTGGTTCCTTTTCATTTGGTTGAGCATCTTCATGAACATCAACATTATATTTTTCATTATCACTAGGTGGATGTTCATTACCAGATTGAGTTTCAGCATCAGAGATAGAACTTTCATTTTCATTATCAGGAGGTTTCTCTATTTCAGGTTCACTAGAAGTGTGCAAAGTCCTATCATTTTCCTTTTTCTTTTTCTTTTTAGAAGGACTAGGTGCACTAGTGTTCTTTCTTTGTGAGTCTTGTTCAATTCTTTTGGGTGTCCTTCAGAATAAAGTGGTTCCTGAGTCATTTTACCTCCTCTAGTTGCAACTCTAACAGCAAAGTCATGCATATTATTATTCATTTCATCAAGCAATTCTCTTTGAGATTTAGCAACTTATTCTAGCTGGGTTTGTACCATAGAAGCATGTTTTCCAACACCTCTAACATCATTTGATATTCTAAATAACAAGTGACTCAAGCGAGCAATCATATCAGAATTATATTTCAGCTGTTTCATAACATTTGCATTGAAGTGATGTTGTTTTCTAATATAGTTTTCAAACTCATCAATGCATTGACTAGGATGCATATTGTGAGGATTATCATTTTCATTGAACTTCATAAGACAATTTACCTCTACCACCTTAGGCAGTGGTGGTGTATTAAGCCCATGTATTTCTTGAATAGGAGGTAAATTTTTAACGTCCTCAGCTTTAATTCCTTTTTCCTTCATGAATTTCATTGCCTCTTGCATATCTTCGGGACTGAGATATAATATACCCCTCTTCTTTGGAGTGAGTTTAGCCGGTGATTTAGGAAGAGTCCAATCATCATAATTTTTCAATATATTATTCAATAATTCTTCAGCTTGAGCAATAGTTCGTTCCCTGAAAACACAACTAACACAACTATCTAGGAAGTCCCTAGAAGCATCGTTAGTCCATTATAGAAGATATCAAGTATTTCATTTTTCTTAAGAGGATGATCAGGCAAAGCGTTAAGTAACTGAGAAAGCCTCCCCCAAGCTTGTGGGAGACTCTCTTCTTTAGTTTGCACAAAGTTAAATATTTCCTGTAAGGCAGCTTGTTTCTTATGAGCAGGAAAATATTTTTCAGAGAAGTAATAAATCATATCCTGGGGACTACGCACACAACTAGGAGCGAGAGTATTGTACCAAGCTTTAGCATCACCCTTTAATGAGAAAGGAAGTAATTTGAGAATAAAGTAATAGCGAGTTTTCTCATCATGAGTAAAAAGGGTGGTTATATCATTCAACTCAGTAAGATGTGCCACAACAGTTTCAGTTTCATAACCATGGAAAGGATCAGGTTCAACCAAAGTAATTAACTCTGGGTCGACAGAGAATTCAAAATCCTTTTCATCAATAAAGATAGGTGAAGTAGCAAACTTAGGATCACACTTCAGTCTAGCATTCAGAGATTCTTCTTTATACTTGCATAGTAATTTCTCTAGTTCATCTCTATCCTTACAAGCAAGAATATCTCTAGTTGTTTCTTCACTCATAACATAACCTTCCGGTACCTTAGGCAATTCATATCTAGCAAGGCTAGTTCTAGCAGGTGTTTCAGGAGTTTTGGTTTCAAGTTCATTGTCGGATGTGGGGTTCCGGAAAACCCTTAAGGTTCAAACACTGGGGTGCGCGCGAAGTCTTTCCCTCCTACCGATCTACGCCCTAGCTCGCAAAGATCTCGCGGACGAACTCGACGAACTCGCAACACAGAGAGACACGAGGTTTATACTGGTTCGGGCCACCGTTGTGGTGTAATACCCTACTCCAGTGTGGTGGTGGTGGATTGCCTCTTGGGCTGATGAAGAACAGTACAAAGGAAGAACAGCCTCCTGAGGTTGAGGTGTTCTTGTGCTGGTCGAACTTGTGCGGGTGAGGATTCGATGCTCCTACTGTGGTGGCTAGACCTATTTATAGAGGCCCTGGTCCTCTTCCCAAATATCGAGCGGGAAGGGAGCCAACAACGGCGGGTGAATTTGAAGGGGGGCAACCAGTACAAGCTATCCTGACAAAAGCGATCTTCGCCCGCGAAAAGCTCTGGTGGTGACGCCGTCTTGGGCTCCACGATGACCTCCGTCTTGCCGTCCTCCTGGTCTTGGTCTCGTTGCACCAATATAGCAACCTTTGCCTGATGCCTCGGTACTCTTCGCCTGCGCTGGCCTCCTTAGCACCAAAGAGGAAATAAGGACGTTGCGCGCGCTGGCGCTCGCCTGGTGCCGTTCGTCATGGCTCACGTCACGAGAGCCTCGTGAGGTTTTGCCCCGCCTTGATAACTCCGCTCCTCGCGAGCCTGCCTGGTTAGGCTACTCCAGAGGAGGTCTTGCGTCGTCTGCCTCGCTAAGCTTGGACCCTTGCGAGGGTCTTGGATGCCTTGTTGATGAAGTTGGGCCGTACGGCCTGCTGGCTTGGACACGCTGTGGGCCGCAGGCAGGCAAGTCTGGGGACCCCCATTCCCAGAACGCCCACAGTAGCCCCCGGACCCAAGGTGCGCTCGGGCTTGGCTTCGCGGCGAAGCCAAGGGTCAAGTTTGGAGCACCGCGGGCCACAAAAGCCTGCGGCCTCGGTCGACGCGTGGCGGTTTATTGGACGTGGGCGTCTCCGCTTCCCCACGCTGCCTTGGCAACTGCTTGACTTGACAAAAGGCTGGCGCGGGCACTTCTTGCCTTCATTGCTTCTTGCTTGCCTTGCTCCAGATCCCTTTTCTTGCTCCTCGCCACCGCTACCTCCAGATCCGCTCCAATCTCATCCTGCACCCGCAATCCATGGCGCCGCGCAAGGTCAAGACTTCCTCAGCACCGGCTTGGTATGAGCCGGCCCTGGAGGCGCCCACCGTCACGGAGAAAAGCCTCGCCTCCGTGCGCCTGCTGACGGCAGGCGAGAGCAATGAGTGGGGGGCGACCGAGCTCCGGCTTGCCTCCGACGTGCCGGAGCCCGAGGGAAGCACCTACTTCCCCTTCTTCTCGAGCAGCGTCGCCGTTGGGTTGGTTCCTCCCTTCTCTGATTTCTTTTATGAGGTCCTCGACCACTATGGTCTGCAGGCGCTGCATCTCCATCCCAACTCTGTCCTCCTCCTATCCATCTTCGCCTACTACTGTGAGGCGTACCTGGGCGTGATGCCGTCCGTCGCGTTGCTTCGCCATTTCTTCTTCCTTCATGTCAGCGAGGGTCACATATCCGGATGCGCTAACTTCGTCGCATGCGGCAAGGCCAACTCGATCTCGAGCACCGGGAAGAGGGCCGACAACATCCGATCCAAATGGGTCATGATGGATGCCCAGCGTGCCGATCCGCGCCTGGCGCTGCCGACGGAGGCGCCCCGGCAGGGCAAGGGGTGGCCCAAGGCAGAGCTTGTCGACGAGCGGGCATCGTCAGTGTTGGGGCAGATGATGACTGACCTGAAGCCGGGCAATGCGAGGGCGGCCAAGATAACGGGGGCGATGCTCCTGAGGGAGTACTTGATGCTGCGGGTTGCCCCACTCCAGGCGCGCGCGCCCCCTCTGGGAGCTTGAAGAAGAGGAGAACAAGACCCGCCTGAAGCCAGAGGACCTGCCTGGCGATGAATTGGACACCGTCCTGCACCTCATAGTCGGGGACAACCAGGAGTACCCGCCTAGCGCCTTCGTTCCCCTCTTCCAACGCAGGGACCGGGAGGAATTCGTCGCCTCCAGGCCGACTTTTGATGCACGCGGGCTGGTGCCGCCGGTGCTTCCGGGAGCTCCTACGGTGCAGAAACCGGTGGAGGTGTCTTCTGGTGAGTCCCGCGGAGAGGGGGAAGAGGAGGTGGACTCGGAGAAGACCCTGGAAGAGGTGGGGGAGACTTCCCCTCTGAGCAAGGCCAAGAATCTCCGTGCCCTTCCTGATGATGCCGAGGCCGACGCCTTCCAAGGGGAGAGGGAGCAACCCCTCATCCCGACGAAGGGTAGGTCGTCGCTGGTGGCCCGTGGTGCCGCCTCCGCCCCGGCACCTCCTAGGGCTGGCTCCGGTTCTGCCTCTGCTCCGCCTGGCGCCACCGGAGCCCGAATGCCTGCCCCTCAGGTCCCGAAGCTGTCAGGCTTCAAGCTTCTCAAGCGATCAGTGGAATACATTGCAGTGGATCGGTAAGTGTCTTAAGCTTCGCCTTGTCCTTGCTTGTACTCGTCGTTTCCTGATACTCGCCCTTGGTTGGTTAGGCCGACATCTTCGGCGAAGAGGAGGAAGGATGACGCAGCGGCCGTGCCTCCCGCGGAGAAAGCAGGCAACAGCGCTCGCATCTCCCCAGCCTGATCATCCTTGCGAGGCCAAGAGGAGCATCGCCGCGTGGAATCAGCCCCCATGGCCCCGCTGGCTCTGGAGGTGCCGACGCTTGGCGCGGCTGACGAGGTCCCAGCTGCTCCGGGGTCCGCGGTCTCCCAAGCCCTGGTAACGATGTCGCTTCCTCCTACTGCTGCACCTCCACTCCCTGGTCCTTCTGCTCCTGCTGCTGTCTTGGAGCGCGCCCTTTCGGAGATGACCCAGCTGCAGGCGGATCTCCTAAGCGCGGACCCGCGCCTGGTGGCCGGGGGCTTGGAGTTGACCTCTGGCTGGCTTCACTCCGACCTGGCGGTTCGCGCGGCGCTGGGCCTGGCTGCTGCGGCTTTCGAGAAGGAGAATCAAGGAGCCGCCAGCACTGCAGCCGATCGCGAGGCAGCGCTGAAAGACGCCAAGGCCGCCCGTGATCGCTGCCAAGAGCTGGAGGGTGAGTTGCAGAGCCTGCGCGACAAGCACGCCGAAGAGGTACGCTGCCACCAAGCGAAGGAGGTGGAGATGAAGGCCCGGGAGGAAGCCGTCAAGAACCATGATGCTGAGCTGGCGGAGCTGGGGAAGAAACAGGCCGCCGAGTGCAACCAGTTGGAAGAGTTGGAGCAGAAGATGGGGACGAGGGAGGTCGATCTTGATACCAAGGCACGAGTCCTGGCCAAACACCGCGTGGCCTTCGCCAATCTCGAGAAGAGATCTCGCAAGGCGCTGAAGACGCTCTACGAGCACGGCCTGGAGAAGCCACTGGACACCGACGAGGACGGCCCTGCCCAGCTGCTTCCTCTCATGGTGAAGGCGCTTGAGGAGGTTGTTGATGGCCTCGGTCCCATGGCGGAGGCAGAAGCTCGCGTCCTGTCTTCAGCCGCACTGACTCGCGTCTTTAGCCACCTGCACCATCGCGACCCCAACGTTTGCCTTGACGAGCTGCTGGAGCCTGTAGCTGAAGATCAATACGAGGCGGCTGCCGCGGCTGTGCAAGATCAGGTGGGGGCCTTGCTGAGGAAGTTCCGCGGCTTTGTCTTCGCTCCTCTGTCTGGCGATGTCGTCGACCTTGCGGCTGGTGGTGAAGGTGAAGACAAGATTGCTCATGAGGGAGCACCTTCCGCGGGCGACGGCGACATCTAGAGGTGCCACACGCCCATTCTTCCCGTTCCGTTCCTGCGACATGTATCAGGCCTCGTGGAGGCGTTTAGACTTTTCATTTGGTATTGTGAGGACAATATGCTTGTAATATTTGTTTCGAGATTTTGCGATTTCCTTCCTATTTGCTTTGCGTTCTGCGTCGGCAGAGCCCGGCCACGCGCATACCTCAACCGCCATTGGGCCGACCGAAGACCAGGACGGACCAAGGAGTGAGGGGCTACGTGACCAGTTAGGCTCATGAGTCGCGATGCTCAGGAGTCCCCCTTGACGCGCAAACAGCATATAGGGAGAGTTCGCGGGGATAGATTAATGTTCTACGTCGGCAGAGCCCGGCCCCGCGCATACCTCAACTGCCATTGGGCCGACCGGAGACCAGGACGGACCAAGGAGTGAGGGGCTACGTGACCAGTTAGGCTCCTGAGTCGCGATGCTCAGGAGTCCCCCTTGACGTGCAAACAATTTCCATACCTGCCCTCGCCGAGGCCTCGGGAGGGGCGCGCGACGCCCAGGTCCGGGGACCTGGTTGGGTGGCGTGCGCTTGGGCGTGACCCGAGCGCAGCCCCCGTGCCAGCCCCCTCGCGCGGCTCTCCCGAGGGGAGGCGTTGCGGTGAGGCTGGACGCTGAGCTCTGGGCTCCCTGAGGTTGGTACGACCGTGGGGCCGCCCTCAGTTGTTTATCACCAGCGCAGAGCATAGTGCTTCCGCTTGTGCACAGGCATAGCCGCTCCTCGGCAGTGTCGACAGCCAGCGCGGAGCATGGTGCTTCCACTTGGGCGTGGGATGGGGGCCCCCTCCGGGAGGAGCCCCCGGGGCGTGTACAGCCCCGCCCTGACACGTGGCTTGCACGGCAGGGCTGCGAGGTGTATCTGGGCACTCGTGAGCCAGCGCGGGACTCACGAGGCCCTACCTCAAGGCGGGTTGCACCTGGTCTTGAGTCTTGGTGACTGTATGTTCCTGCAAGGCGGTTAGATGCAAGTACTCTATGTCCTCAGGTCCCGGCCCTCGAGCGAGGTCAGCTGCCACTGGTATGACAGGTCGCGATGCCGTGGTCAAGGCCAGGGGGTGAGGGCTGGAGAGCCAGTAAGAGCTCCTGAGTCGCGATGCTCAGGAGCCCCCCTTTTAACGCGCAAGCAGATTGCATAGGATGAACAGTCCCGCGGCGGACGGCAATCGAGCGGACGATAGCCGTTGGCAGGTTAAGCATGGAGAGCAGATCAACTTGGATAAATGCAGGAAGATACATGCCACTGGGTCCGGCCCGAGCGGCTTGGGAATGATGCAGCCCGACGGGCGTGCCCAGCAAGGTAAGCTAAAGACATAAGCAAAAGGGAAACATGCCACAGGGACGGACCGACGTGGCCTGGGAATAATGCAGCCCGAGGGGCGCTCCCAGCTAAACGAGCTTGGAAGATGTCACCGGGTTCTATAGACGAAGTAGAGTTGGTGCAGCTGAAGGCGTGCGCTGAAGAAATGACTCCTCATGAGCCACCGGGACCCTGAGCCTCGGGAGGCTCTGGGGGCTCGGGAGGTTCCCTGAAGACCGTCTCCATCTCCTCCAAGACAGCGTGGTACCTGGCCTCCTGAGCCGCCAGGACTCGCCGCATGTTGCGCTGATAGGCCAACGCCACGCTCGGCAAGCCGAAGGGCATGCGAACGTAGCTGTGTGGTGGTCCTTCGCAGCGGCCCACACGCGATGGCCAGAAGCGCTCCTGAGATGCGGCCCCGTTGAGCCCGGGGACGTTGATGCAGACACGCAGCCCAGCATCCTCGCCAGGATGCGGAGCTGCGCCTCGTGAGCGGCGGTCGCCACGCATGGCCCTTGCATCTTGCAGTTCCTGAGTGGTCTTGGTGATGAACTCCTGGGTGGTGGGCACTCCTTGCACTGTGCTCTCCTGAGGGACACGTGCCGTGAAGCATGCCTCCAAGTGGTGCCCAAGCGCCTCCCTCGTGAGGTTGGCAAGGTTTGAGGCCCTCCAGAACAGAGCCCCCGAGCCCTGCCTGAGGAGGGCGTCGGGCGCGCCTTCCTATGCGATGGAGGGAGGCGCCCCTAGAGCGGGCGCTGATCCTGACGAGGCTCCTGCCGCGGCGCCATCCTCCTAAGGTCCTCCACGGCGCGACTGCTTCTTCTTGGGGATGGCCTCCGGAGGGCCTTCATTTCTGCTGTCGGGGTCGTTGATTGCTGCAGCTTGAAAGGCATGCTCGAGGGAGCACACCGCATCCCTCTCTTCACACGGGACCGTGATGATTCCTCCACTTCCTGGCATCTTGAGACGTTGTAGGCGTGATGAGTGACTGCCATGAACTTGGCCATGGCTGGATACCCGAGGATGGCATTGTACGGCAGGCGGATGTGCACAACATCGAAGTCGATGAGCTCGGTGAGGTAGTTCTTGCGCTCCCCGAAGGTGACAGGCAGGTGGACTTGCCCTATCGGTGTGGTGGAACCGTCGGTCACTCCTGAGAAAGGCTTGGTGGGCTCGAGCTGTTCATACGGCACTTGGAGGTTGTCGAACGTGTCGACGACAGGACGTTGAGCCCTGCGCCACCGTCGATGAGGGTCTTGGTGACCTGCACATTGTTGATGACTGGGGAATACAACATTGGGAGGGCGCCAGCGGTGGCTGCGCACTTGAGCTGATCCGCCGAGTTGAAAGTGATGGCGCATTGGGACCACCTGAGCGGGCGCGTGGCTTCGAGCTTGGGGAGCACCGCGTTCACCTCGCGAGCGAACTGTTTGAAGATGCGCTGAGAGGCCGGGGCCTGGGCACCGCCCAAGATGCAGGCGATCGCACGCGGCTCCTAGAAGCCCCCAGCCCCCTCGTCCTGGTGGTGATCGTCGTTCCTCCTTGGTGGCGGCAGCGGGGGAAGACCGGTGTTGCCCTGGGGGCGATCCTCACGAGGCGGGTCCCTCCAGGCGCCCTCGCGAGGTTGGTCCTGCCAGCGGTCCTCACGAGGCCGGTCGCGCCACTCCTGGCGCGGGCCACTGTCGTCCCAGCGTCCGCCTCCACGTCCTCCTCCGCGGTCGTAGCCCCGGTCGTTGCGCTCGGGGCGTCGACCGTAGCGTCCTTCCCGTATGGCTCTGAGCTCTTGACAGTCGCTGGTGTTGTGGGTGTTCAGGTTGTGGAAGGCGCAGAACGGTCGGCCATTCTTGGATGACTCGGGCTGATCTCTGCCCCGCTTGGTGTCGGGCTCCGCTACGAGCACGACTGCCTCCTTGCGCTTCACGTCCTTGGCCTTGGCCTTCTTCTCCTCCGCTCCTGCGGCTGGCAGCTCGAGGAGAGAAAGGCGCCCCTCCTCGGCTCTTGCG
The DNA here is from genome assembly GCF_018294505.1 of Triticum aestivum. NCBI lineage: Eukaryota > Viridiplantae > Streptophyta > Magnoliopsida > Poales > Poaceae > Triticum > Triticum aestivum. The sequence continues at coordinate 408,142,659 of NC_057811.1, read as the reverse complement.
CACTTGGTCGCCAGGTTGAACAGCTCCTGAGAGGTGCAGAGCTCCTCGTGGATGGCGAGCTCTTCCTTCATCTTGACGTCACGGACGCCGTCGGAAAACGCGGAGATGATGGCCTCGTCCGTGACCTTGGGGATCTTGAGGCGGGTGTTGTTGAAGCGCTGGATGTACTTCTGGAGGGTCTCTCCTAGTTGTTGCTGACGCGACGTAGATCACCCGCGGCCGGTGGGCGGTCGCGAGTGCCCTGGAAGTTAGCGACGAAGCGGTCGCGCATCTCGTCCCAGGAGGATCGAGCCGTGCTGCAGGTTCAGGAGCCAGGAGCGGGCTCCATCCCTGAGAGCCATGGAAAACCAGTTCGCCATGACTTTTTCGTCGCCGTTGGCCGCTTCGATGCTCAGCTCATAGAGCTGCAGGAACTCTGCGGGGTCGGCGGTGCCGTCGTAGCGAGGAGGCAGACCCGGCTTGAATTTTCCTGGCCAGGCGACGCTACGCAGCTCGGGGGTGAAGGCGCGGCAACCAGCCGTGGTTGCCGGGGCCCGCTTCGAAGGTGGAGCTTGATCTTGGAGGGGTCCGTGCTGCACCGCTGCGGGCGGTGCGCGGTCTTGACGAGGTGGCGCGGGGAGCGCAGGTGCAACTTCTCGCGGCCGCGGAATTTCTTGGCAGCTTCTCTCTGCGCGCGCGGGCACCGAGCGTGGCGGATCACGCCACGGATCCGCGCGCCTTGGTGCCAAGGCGCCATCTTGGGGCTGAGGTGGTGGAGGCATGCCATGAGCCCCGTCGCCCGCGGCTGGTTGAGGGGGAGGCAGAGAGTGGGACGGCGCCGGAGAGCCCCCTGCGGCGCGGACGAGCTCGGCGACGCGGTCGAGCCACTCCTCGTAGAGGTCGTCGACGGGGCGGTAAAGCAGGAGCTCGTTCGCCGCGAGGAGTGCGGCCCGTGCCTCCTTGGGAGAGCGGTGTGCATGGGACGAAGAACCGGCAGGGGTCAGTGACGGAGTAGCGGTGCGGCCGTCCTGCCACACCGAATGATGCAGTGAGGACGTCTGCTGCTCGTTCCCCGCCGGGCCAGTGGCAGCATTGGCAGCGGGAGACAGAGAACGACGAGGTGGCCCGCCAACGGGAGCCGTCTGAGCGACGCGGGCAGTGAGGGCAGCCCGACGCTCAGCTCGAGCACGGCGAGCGTCCGCCATGGAGACGACGGAGCGGTGGAGCGACGAACTGATGGAAGGGAAGCTACGGCGCACCCCTACCTGGCACGCCAAATGTCGGATGTGGGGTTCCGGCAAACCCTTAAGGTTCGAACACTAGGGTGCGCGCAAAGACTTTCCCTCCTACCGATCTATGCCCTAGCTCGCAAAGATCTCGCGGACGAACTCGACGAACTCGCAACACAGAGAGACACGAGGTTTATATTGGTTCGGGCCACCGTTGTGGTGTAATACCCTACTCCAGTGTGGTGGTGGTGGATTTCCTCTTGGGCTGATAAAGAACAGTACAAAGGAAGAACTGCCTCCTGAGGTTGAGGTGTTCTTGTGCTTGTCGAACTTGAGTGGGCGAGGATTCAATTCCTCCTACTGTGGTGGCTAGACCTATTTATAGAGGCCCTGGTCCTCTTCCCAAATATCGAGCGGGAAGGGAGCCAACAACGGCGGGCGAATTTGAAGGGGGACAGCTAGTAGAAGCTATCCTGACAAAAGCGGTCTTCACCTGCGAAAAGCTCTGGTGGTGATGCCGTCTTGGGCTCCACGATGACCTCCGTCTTGCCGTCCTCCTGGTCTTGGTCTCGTTGCACCAATATAGCAACCTTTGTCTGATGCCACGGTACTCTTCGCCTGCGCTGGCCTCCTGAGCACCAAAGAGGAAATAAGGACGCTACGCGTGTTGGCGCCCGCCTGGTGCCGTTCGTCATGGCTCACGTCACGAGAGCCTCGTGAGGTTTTGCCCCGCCTTGATATCTCCGCTCCTCGCGAGCCTGCCTGGTTAGGCTACTCCAGAGGAGGTCTTGTGTCGTCTGCCTCGCGAAGCTTGGACCCTCGCGAGGGTCTTGGATGCCTTGTTGATGAAGTTGGGCCGTACGGCCTGCTGGCTTGGCCACACTGTGGGCCGCAGGCAGGCAAGTCTGGGGACCCCCATTCCCAGAACGCCGACACTCATCATCAGATTCAACAACATCATGTTGTATTACTCTAGCAATTTGTTCATCAAGAAATTCACCAAGTGGCACATCATCATTATCAAGCAAGTTACTAGCATCATCATAAGCATTATCCATAGCAGAAGTAGCATCATCAATAACTTGCGACACATTAGAATTCATAGCATGTGGTGGTGTTGCAAGTTTACTCATAACAGAAGGTGAATCTAAAGTAGAACTGGATGGCAGTTCCTTACCTCCCCTCGTCTTTGAGGGAAATATCTTAGTCTTTGGATCCTTCAGATTCTTCATAGTGATAATATGATAATAATCCCAAGTGACTCAAGAAATATAGCTATGCTCCCCGGCAACAGCGCCAGAAAAATTTGAGCAGGCTTTGAAATTAGGGGTAAATCTGAGAGTGGGCGCAAATTAGGGGCATAAATGTAAATGTCCCTATAATATAGGCATGTATTCCGTAAATAGTCATACATGATTTATTAAAAGAACTTGCATGACATCTTTTGTCCTACCCTCCCGTGGCAGTGGGGTCCATATTGGAAACTAAGGGATATTAAGGCCTCCTTTTAATAGAGAAATGGAACAAAGCATTAACACATAGTGAATACATGAGCTCCTCAAACTACGGCCATCACCGGGAGTGGGCCCGGTTGTTGTCACTCCGGGGTTGCCAGATCATAACACGTAGTGGGTGATTATAACTTGCAAGATCGGATCTAAAACATGGATATAATGATGAATTCATAAACGGTTCAAATCTGAGTTCATGGCACCCGGGCCCAAAGTGACAAGCATTAAGCATAGCAAAGTCATAGGAACATTAATCTAAGAAGATAGTGGATACTAGGGATCAGGTGGGTACAACCCACCTGGGCGCGCCAGGAGAGGGGGGCGCGCCCTGGTGGGTTCTGCCCACCCAGGTGCCCCTCTCTGGCAGGTCTTGCCTCCAAAAATTCTTATTATTGTTATAAAAATTCCTCACAAAGTTTCGTTCCATTCCAAGAACTTTTATTTCTGCACAAAAACAACACCATGGTAGTTCTGTTGAAAATAGCGTCAGTCCGGGGTTAGCTTCATTCAAATCATGCAAATTAGAGTCCAAAACAAGAGGAAAAAGCGTGAGAAAAAGTAGATACGTTGGAGACGTATCAAGCGACTCTGGCTACAGCAAAAGCAACAACGACTCTGGCTACTGCAAAAGCAGCAGCGAGGAGGAGGAGGAATTGAGTGGGGAAGAAGAGGAGCAGAGTGGGGATGAGGAGGTGCAGCCTGTTCTGTGTGACGATGACGTCGTGATGGTGGTGGCTGACGATGGGCAAGCGATGGTGGTGGCTGGCGATGGGCAAGCGATGGTGGTGACTGACGATGACCTAGCGATCGTGATGACTCTAGCTAGTCTTCTTCTTCTTCTTCTAACTTTCATCTTTCCCAATTTGCAGATTTGCTTTAGATGAGGAAGCTTGCATTCATGGGGTGTACTCTTCTCCTTGTGCTTCCTTTTTGTTTATGGAAACTTGTTTTGGATATGTATGTATATGGATATGTTGTTGGAAACTTGTTTTGGATATGTATGTATATATGGATATGTTGTTGGAAACTTCTTGTTGGAAACTTCTTGTTGGAAATCATTGTATGTTGGATATGTTGTTGGAAACTTGTATGTTTCTTATGTTGTTGGAAACTTATTGTTGGTATGCTTGTTGAAATTATTTTCAAATATGTGTGTGTGTGAAATTCTGTCAAATTGAATGAACTTAAGAAAAAACAGGGGTTATACAGGCACTTTGCCGTCTGCTGGCAGATGGCAAAGAGCTTTGCCATCAGCCAGCGGACGGCAAAGGTGCCACGTGGCAGCTACCTGTGCAACCTGGAAGGCACTGGGTTTAGTACAGAAATGGGTTCTTTGCAAGAAAGAATTGCTTCTACTAAAAAGGGATCTATAACTTCGATTCAAGCAGTTTATGTACCTGCAGACGATTTGATCGACCCTGCCCCTGCCACAACATTGGCACATTTGGATCTCGCTAGAACGGCTCGTTTTTTATCAGAAGCTTGTGATTTAGTTTTTGATGCAGCAAGTCAGGGAAAAAGTTTCTAAATTGTTGGTACCAAAAAAAGAGCAACAGATTTAGTAGCATCAGCTGCAATAAGGGCTCATTGTCATTATGTTAATAAAAAGTGGTTCAGTGGTATGTTAAAGAAATTACGAGAAGCCTCATAAAGTGATTCCTTAGTGGTTAAACTTCCATTAGTCCATATTTCTAGAAAAAGTATCTCGTGTTTTTCATTTCAATTCCCACAAGAAAAAATAGTATAATTCACATTTCGAACAGGCATGGATACAAGTATCTATAGGATAACTTCCATCTTGATGGCCTATGTGGTTGCTTTGCCGTCTGCTGGCAGATGGCAAAGAACTTTGCATCTTTGCTGTCTGCCAGCGGACGACAAAGCACGCCGTTAACCCCTTAACGTCCCTAAGCTGCCACGTGTGCCGTCCAGGTCCTTGGCCGTCCGCTGGCTGACGGCAAAGACCATTTTCATCTTTGACGTCCGCCAGCATACGACAAAGAGCCCCTTGCCGTAGCTTATTCAGCTGGACCTGTTGCCGTCTACTGGCGGACAGCACATGCCTTTGTCGTCCGCCAGGCATGCCTTTGCTGTCAGCCATGCATGGCGGACGGCAAAGTGCCTGATTCCTGTAGTGTCAAAAGCAACATATGAAATTAGTCCCAAAGTGATAGCTATACAAGAGGGATATAATAAAAACTTTCATGAAGATCATTGGACAAAATAAACTTGATTCTTTGTAATAGTTTTGCGATATGATGATAGTGATATGTGAGTCATGTTGATGAGTAATTATTCTTTAGTAAGAATATTGATATTAAGGTTTCTGATTCCCTATGCAAGCAAGAAAGTCATAGTTATGCAATGAAATTACGTCCTAGTTGTGGTGCATTATTCGGTGTTAGTTATGCTTCATGATCGCTTATGAGATTTTTCGTTTCTTGGTTGGATGCTTCTCAATCTTTTGCTAGCCTTCACTTGCACTAAGTATGATTACTACTTGTGCATCCAAATCCTTAAACTCAGTTTTGCCATATGAGTCCACTATACCTACCTATATGCGGTATTTCCGTGCCGTTCTAAGCAAATTTGTATGTGCCATCTCTAATTTTCAAAATAAATTTTCTTTTTGTGTGCTTGTACCGCCCATGAAACGGTGGGGGGTGCTGATATTTTTCCATGCTAGATGTGTTATTCTCAAGATGAGTGTTAATTCACTTATCATTGCACGAGAGTACAGCAAAGGTATTAGGGATGCCCAGTCCCGAAATGAAAATGAATTTACTTTATGTTGTCAAATAATAAATTCCTTGGAAAGTGTTGGTATGGACGGCACCCGTCACTACAAAAAAAAGACACATCCGTGACATTTTGGGCCGAACAATTTTTTTTCTGTCATGCTTATGACACTTCTATGATGATAATTGTGACAAAACCCAGTATCATCATAGATGTGGTGGGATCCTACTTCTATGACAAAAAATCATGACAGAAAATGGGCTTTTTGTCCTGGGCCGTCCATGACAGAAAAAACCGTGGTAGAAGCGAGGGCGAGGAAAATATCGGGGAGTTCCTGGTTACGGTGCATGGTCGGGGGCCGAGGGATGCGCATTTCTCTCGTACACGTACGCGCATGGGTGCGAGGCGTTGGGCTCTAACTGAACCCGAGCGAGGCGTTCGCCTACTGAACTCGAGCGATTGCACTGCAGGCTACGCGTTACTAAACCCGAGCAATCGATCGATGGCTGTTAACTGAACCCGATCGAGCGATTCCTTCGCTACTGCTGCTAACTGATGCCGATCGAACCTGCTGCCTCGGTGGGGGGGTGGATGAACAGTTCCCGGTGGGGGGGTGGATGAACAGGACCCCGTGGTAGTAGAGGCCATTGCCGCTGGATGAACAGGGCCCCGATCGATCGAGCCGGTTGGGAGTGGATGAACAGGACCCCGTGGAGGGCTGGTTAAACAGTAGCTGGTGGAGGGCTGGATGAATAGTAGCCCCGTGGAGGGTTGGTTGAACAGGACCCCGTGGAGAGGGCTGGTTGAACAGTAGCCGATGGAGGAGCGGTGGAGGTTGGATCAACAGGAGCCCGTGGATGAACAGTCGCAGGTGGAGGCTGGAGGAGGTCGACGGTGGATGAACAGTAGCCCGTGGAGGCTAGAGGAGGTCGACGGTGGAGATGAACAGTATCCCGTGGAGTCCCGTTTTGCGGTACGCCACACCCCTCCCGATGAACAGGACCCCCATTTCTACCGTAGCGCTCCAACACAAGTTCGTTTCCTCCGTTTTGCGGTACGCCACACTCCTCCCGATCAACAAGACCCTGTTTCGACCGTAGGAGGTCCAAGAGAAGTCCGTTTCCTCCGTTTTGCGGTACGCCAGACCCCTCCCGATGAACAGGATCCCGTTTCGACCGTGGCCGGTCGAACACAAGGCTGTTTCCTTCGTTCTGCGGTACGCCACGCCTCGTTTCGATCGGCTGTTCCGTCCAAGCCGGTTGGCTCCCGATGAACACGATGTATTCCGTTGCCTCCCGATGAACACGACGCATTCCGTTGCCTCCCCATGAACACGACGACGACACAGTTTCTCCGTTCCGACCTAGCCATGTACACGAGCCCTGGCCGTACGTATGAGCGAGTAGGCGTTCGAGACCCTGCCTGTATGTACATACGTGGCCGTATTTTTTGGCGTATGGCTATATGTACGTGTACACGGTTTAGACGGGACAGCCTGAACTGCTACGTGGGGGGCTCTACTATGACATGTGCCGCTACTTACTCGGCCATGGTTCATACTTGCGGAGAGACCGATCGACCAGTATGTACGTACACGTTCGCGACCAGAATGACAACGCTACGTACGCTTCGACCAGGTGGGTCCCGACTGTCAGGCACTTCCTTGTGTGCGAAGATGTAGCTGGCGGGTCCCAGCAGTCAGGGGGGAAACACTTTTTTCGCGAAATACGATGGCCCGTCCGGTGGATCAGTTTCTTCGTTCCGACCCAGCCGGTTGGCTTCCGATGAACAGGATTAGTCGTTGTACGCGTTAGAGACCCCGCCCGTACGTACGTACGTAGCCGTATTTACTATGTTGCAGCGTGGTCGTACGTACGTGTACACGATATAGACGGAACTGCGTGACATGCTACGTCGGCGCCTCTAATTCAACACGTGCCGCTCCTTACTTAGCCACGGTACGTCGCTGCAGAGACACCGATCGACCGCTATGTACGTACACGTTCGCGGCCGGACATATAATGCTACCTTCGATTCAACCTGGTGGGTCCCAGCTATCAGGGGGTAAGAAGGCAGTTCCTTTCGTGCGAAGATAAAGCCGGTGGGTCCCAGCTGTCGGGGGGGGGGGCATTTTTCGCGAAATACAGAGGCCCTTCCAGAAGGTCCGAGGTGTCAAGTGGAGAAATCATTATTTTGCGCGTAATAAGGAGGCACTTCCTTGCGTGCGGCTGATGGCCCCCAAGTATAGGGGATCAATTGTAGCTCTTTAAATAAGTAAGAGTGTCGAACCCGACGAGGAGCAAAAGGAAATGACAAGTAGTTTTTAGTAAGGTAATGTCTGCAAGTGCTGAAACTGTAAGTAGCGAGTAGTTTGGTAGCAAGATAATTTGTAACGAGCAACTAACGATAGTAGCAATAAGTATGCAGCAAGGTAGCCCAATCCTTTTAAGGCAACGGGTAGGCCAAAATGGTCTCTTATAATAAGCAAAGCGTTCTTGAGGGTACACAGGAATTTCATCTAGCCACTTTCATCATGTTGGTTTAATCGTGTTCGCTATTTTGATAATTTGATATGTGGGTGGACCGGTGCTTAGGTGTTGTTCCTACTTAAACAAACCTCCTACTTATGATTAACCCTCCCGCAAGCATCCACAACTACGAGAAAAGTATTAAGAATAAATTCTAACCATAGCATTAAACTTGTGGATCCTATCGGTCCCTTACGGAATAGTGCATAAACTGGGGTTTAAGTTTCTGTCACTCTCGCAACCCACCATCTATTTACTACTCCACAATGCATTCCCTTAGGCCCAAATATGGTGAAGTGTCATGTAGTCGACGTTCACATGGCACCACTAAGGAATCACAACATACATACTATCAAAATATCGAACACATATCAAGTTCACATGATTACTTGTAGCATGATTTATCCCGTGACCTCAAGAACAAAAGTAACTACTCACAAATAATCAACATGCTCATGATCAAAGGAGTATTAATATGCATATCTGAACATATAATCTTCCACAAATAAACCATATAGTAATCAACTACAAGATGTAACCAACACTACTAGTCACCCTTAGCAACAATCTATAGTTCCGGTAGCAAGATTGAATACAAGAGATGAACTAGGGTTTGAGATGAGATGGTGTTGTTGAAGATGTTGATGGATATTGCCCTCCCCAAGATGGGAGAGTTGTTGGTGATGATGATGACGATGATTTCCCCCTCCGGGAGGGAAGTTCCCCCGGCAGAATCGCTCCGCCGGAGGGCAAAAGTGCTCCTGCCAAAGTCCCACCTCGAGTCGGTGGCTCTTCGCCCCGAAAGTATTCTCCTTATTTGTTTTAGGTCAAAATGACTTATATACCAGAAGATGGGCACCGGAGGTGGGCCGAGGAGGCCACAACCCACCAGGGCACGCCTGGGGGGCCTGGCGCGCCCAGGTGGGTTGTGCCCACCTGGTGGCCCCCCTTTGGTGTTTATTGGCTCCAGTATTTCTTTAATAATCCATAAAAAATCTCCGTGAAGTTTTAGTTCATTTGGAGTTGTGCAGAATAGGTGGCCTAACGTAGCTTTTTCAGGTCCAGATTTCCAGCTGCCGGAATTCTCCCTCTTGGTGTGTACCTTGCAAATTATGAGAGAAAAGGCATTAGAATTACTCCAAAAAGCATTATTATGGATAAAAACATTATAAATAACAGTAAGAAAACATGATGCAAAATGGACGTATCAACTCCCCCAAGCTTAGACCTCGCATGTCCTCAAGCGAAATCGAAAAACATGTCCACATGCTTTGAGAGAGAGGTGCCAATAAAAAAATACAGACATGGAAGTATCATGTTGATTATTATCAACAACAAATTTAAACATACTACTTTTATCATAGAACTTCTATTATACACTTCCCATGAATAAGTAACAGTTCATGACATAATCGATGTATAAAGCAAAAACTCTATTAGAAACCGACAAACTATCACTACTGCAGGTTGCTGCTAAAGCGACACTACGATCAGAGACCCTTCGATGAAACTGTGTGCGATGCCATAATCGCAAATGGTGGTGTAAAATAACCGTAAAAAAGGTGCAAAACATTTGCGATGGAGGATGCATCAAACACGGTTCAGATTTTAGTTGCGTGTGCGATGCAGGGCATACGGTTCAGCTCAATTAACTGTTTGCGATGAGGAGGAACAAAAGAAACGGGCAGCCAGATGAAGGTGTGTGCGATATACAGTATACGGTTCACTCGGATGAACTGTTTGTGATTAGGCAACTCAAAAGAAACGGGTAGCCAGATGAAGGTGTGTGCGATATACGACATGCGGTTCACTCGGATGAACTGTTTGCGTTGAGACAAGAGACCAGAAACGGTTCAATATAACAAGATGTGTGTGATACGCGGCAAACAGGTCTGTAATGAGAAATGTGTGCGAAGACCGATAATAACCCAGACGATTGCTTCTAATAAGACGTATGTGATATGTTCTGTCTACACAACATCTATTGGCCATTGGGGGATGGGCGGTCATCCAGATACGCCATAAGGATGCGAAGAGGCATCCTATCAGCGAGGACTAGCTGTTCCACCAGTAGCTCATGTAAGAAAACTCTCAAGTTAAGTGTGCTCAAGCTGGAGCAGCCATCAGATGGGTGACTGGATGGGAATTTGAGTTGATGTTAAATTAACTGATAGGATGGGTCATATCTGTGAAGTTAAATGACTGATACGACCCATCCCATGAGTTAATTTAACCTCGAGGTCCTTGTTTTTTTAACACATGTTAAAGAAGGTCTACCGCATTTCTTTTTGACAGTGTGTGATACGTGGCATACAGTTGATCCATCCGACCTGTTTGTGATGGAATAGGCCGTGTGTGTTGTGGGAAAACGCTTGGTAGTATTCAACCGTTTGCGATTGATGAATTCATCACCGACGGGTTCCCTAGTGTGGTCCGTGTTCATCTGATCATCATCTACTTCTTGTGCTAACTCGATGTTCCTTCGATGCTAAGTTTCCATTAATTGAGAATATATAAAAAAGTTCCATTAATTGATGGCGTTTTATGAACACGCCACCGTTTCCCGCCATTTCCTCGCCTGTTTCCCGCCACCCAACGATATTGCGCATGGGCGGCGCGCGATGCCCGGAGGCGACAAGCGCAGCCAGTAGCACATCCACCTTTTCTAAGCATGCCAACCCACCAAAGCGTCGCCTCTGCCATCAACCTCGTCGACGAGGAAAACGAGTAGGCGCCACGGCCCGTCGAGGCCGAGGCGCTCCCCGGCAACGCGATGGACGATGTCGTGATGCGCGTCATCGCTAGGGTTGAGCAGACCTTTCGCGCATGGCGCTTGAGCGCCGCGGATCAAGATAGGCATGTCAGCGCCGACAGGCTGCAGCTCGCTGCACAACATGATTGATGGCGCGCCGCGAAGCAAGCTAGGCGTGTCCGCGCTAATAGGCTGCAGCTCGCCGCACGGCGAGACCATTGGAGCGCCGCAGAGCGAGAGGCGCGGTGCACGGCACAGCAAGAGCGGAGCCATCGGCGCTTGCCTGCTGTCGACACGGCGTCGCTGCTGGGTACACGTCCTGTCAGTACCCCCATTCCTCGCCAGGAGTGGGCAGAGGCCCTCAGCTCCGTACTTGTACCAGAGGCCGGCCGCGCCGTACTTGCATCGAACGCCCGTCGTGCCGTTCGCATGGGTGGCACCGTTTGCCTTGTCCGCGGCCCGCTGGATGCCAATGCGCTGGTCCGTAGGCTTGACCGCCTCCTTGGCCCAGGTGTCCACCTGGGCGCAGTAGAGGAACATGGCCATCGCATCCTCGAGCTGGTGATCTCCGATGAAATAGCCAACTTGGAGCTCGAGATCGCGCTGCAGATGTACCGCGAGCGTGTCGACCACTTGGACGAACGCCTGCACGAGTTCAGGCAGAGCCAAGAGCTACCGTAGGCAAGGGCTGCTAGTCATGGTCTCATGGACGCGTTTTATTTTGGAAAGTCGTTTCGACGTGGATAGCTATGTATTCATAGCAATCATAGTATTGCTCTGTTTCAATGTGTGTACTCTGCTTTCCATTCTTATATGTTTTGTTTCAATGTGTGTATATACGCTTTGCATTCTGTATATGTGGATGATAACAGCTAGATTCAAATTAGTATACAAAAACAGATAGAAAATGGAATTCATAATATATATATATATATATTAATTGTTCATTAGTTCATCACAGAATATATATATATATAATATTATCACATATACGTGATGATACTTAACTACTAGGTACAATGCATAAAATTGATAACGAACAATAGTAAAACTAATAATCCCTCCTGGGGCCAGTATTCCGGCAGCCCCTCGCCAGCAGCTCCCTGGTGCGCGGCGTCTTCCCTGTGCGGAGGCAGTACTCCGGCTCCTCCGCCTCGCAGCGCTTGACATACCGATCTGCCTCTTGCTGGCGGACATGCGCGGCCGATCTTGCCATTTCGTTGGGCGCCCACCGGGGCTCCTCGTCGATGGCACGCTGGAGCTTATCGGCCCACCTCCACGCAGCGACGAGGCGCCCAGCGCCTATGACCTTCCTCGCGAAGTACCCGTCTTCGTACAACTCCTCGGCACGACGACACGCCCGCCCCCAAAGCTCCGCCGCCTCCTTTTTGCAAGCGGCATCACGAGCTTCACAGGCCGCCTGGTACCTGGCTTCCTCCTCCGCCATCTCCTTCTTGAACGCCACTTGCTTGGCTTTCTCAGCCGGGGGCAGCGACTTCCACAGACAAAGAATGTACTGGCCCCAAAACCAATCCAAAGTTGGGGGTCCGGCGGAACCTCGTCAGGCGCCACGTAGGGGTCCTCGTTGCTGCTAATCGAGTGAGCGTCCTCGGGGGGCGGCGACTCCTCGTTGGCGCGTGGCCAGACCGGCGGCGCCATGGCAGAGATTTGAGAGAGAGAGAGCGAGCGAGGGGAGGATGTAGATGAGAATGCAGGCGGGACGACGTGAGCAAGGTAGTATTTATTGGCGGCCGAAATCTAGATCGACGGGGACAGTACACACGCCGGTCGCCGGAATTTACGAGTACTGTAGTTTGAATTACACATGATCCCCATAGCAAAATCCGTGTGTGAACATAATAGATGACGGTTTCCAATACAGAACCGTGTCTGATTAATGATCCCCGCCACTCACCTACCAAACCTCGAGCCGCAAGATAGAGTGCCAATCGTGTGGGGGCCGGTTGTCCTACCAGATCTTTACATTTTCTTTTTTGAACACCAGATATTTACATTGTCTGATGATTTTTTAACTCGCACACAAGTACACAAAAATATGATTTTTCAAACCGTTATGGTTAGGCGTGAGATGTAGTTCAAATTTGAATTATGTTCATTAAATGGTTAGAAAATCACTTAAATGTCTTTAAAAGGGTCAAATGACCCCTGAAATTTTCCAAATTTTCACATGACGGTTGTATCAGTGCACGTTAAACGTAGAAAAAAATTTGAAGGCCGTAAGAGGAAGCTATCTCCCATTCGTCATCAAACATGCATTGTTCCCTCTCGGAACAACGAACCTTCTAGTGAGTTTCTCCGGTTTGTAAGGGGCGTGTGTCCAAACTTTCGTCAAACAGGCCAATTTTTTACCGCATCATCTTGGCGGCATGACATTAAATCAAGCAAGGTTTCATGTTTTTCTGATCATTTTTTAATTTTTTGGAATTAAAATGCCATGGTACTCCATGCATGTGCCCATGCCTTGAGACCAATATGTTTGAAAATTCCTTCTAATTTACTGCACATGGAATTAACTTGCACACAAGTACACAAAAATATGATTTTTCAAACCGTTTTGGTTAGGCGTTGCATATAGATGTAGTTCAAATTTGAATTACGGTCATTAAATGGTTAGAAAATCACTTAAATGTCTTTAAAAGGTCAAATGACCCCTGAAATTTTCCAAATTTTCACATGACAGTTTTCTTAGTGCACGCTAAACGTAGAATAAAAATTGAAGGCCGTAAGAGGACTCTATCTCCCATTCGTCATCAAACATCATTGTTCCCTCTCAAATCCACGAACCTTCTAGTGAGTTGCTCCGGTTTGTGAGGGGTGTGTGTCCAAACTTTCGTCAAACATGCCAATTTCTTTACCACGTCATCTTGGTGGCATGACAGTACATCAACCAAGGTTTCATGTTTTTTGATCATTTTTTTATTTTTTGGAATTAAAATGCCATGTCACTCCATGCATACGTATGCATGTGTCCATGTCGTGCGACCAATATGTTTGAAAATTCCTTCTAATTTACCGCACATGGAATTAACTCGCACACAAGTACACATATATGATTTTTCAAACCGTTTTGGTTAGGCATTGCATGTAGATGTAGTTCAAATTTGAATTACGGTCACTAAATGGTTATAAAATCATTTAAATGTCCTTAAAAGGTCTAATGATCCCTAGAATTTTCCAAAATTTCACATTAGAGTTGTAGTAGAGCACGTTAGACGTATAAAAAAATTGAAGGCCGTAAGAAGAAGCTATCTCGCGTTCGTCATCAAACATGCATTGTTCCCTCTCGGAACCACGAGCCTTCTAGTGAGTTGCTCCGGTTTGTGAGCGGTGTGTGTCCAAACTTTCGTCAAAAAGGCCAATATTTTTACCACATCATCTTGGTGGCATGACATTAAATCAAGCAAGGTTTCATGTTTTTCTGATCATTTTTAATTTTTTTGGAATTAAAATGCATGGCCCTCCATGCATGTGCCCATGCCTTGAGACCAATATGTTTGAAAATTCCTTCTAATTTACTGCACATAGAATTAACTCGCACACAAGTACACAAAAATATGATTTTTCAAACCGTTTTGATTAGGCGTTGCATGTAGAGGTAGTTCGAATTTGAATTAAGGTAATTAAGTAGTTAGAAAATCACTTAAATGTCTTAAAAAGGTCAAATGGCCCCTGAATTTTTTCAAATTTTCACATGACAATTGAATTAGTGCACGTTAAACGTAGAAAAAATTTGAAGGCCGTAAGAAGAAGCTATCTCCCGTTCGTCATCAAACATGCATTGTTCCCTCTTGAAACCACGAACCTTCTAGTGAGTTGCTCCAGTTTGTGAGGGCTGTGTGTCCAAACTTTCGTCAAACATGCCAATTTTTTACCACATCATCTTGGTGGAATGACATTACATCAACCTAGGTTTCATGTTTTTCTCATCATTTTTTTATTTTTCTAGAATTAAAATACCATGTCACTCAATGCATATGTATACATGTGTCCATGTCGTGAGACCAATATGTTTGAAAATTCTTTCTAATTTACTGCACATGGAATTAACTCGCACACAAGTACATAGATATGGTTTTTCAAACCGTTTTGGTTAGGCGTTGAATGCAGATGTAGTTCAAATTTCAATTACGGTCATTCAATCGTTAGAAAATCACTTAAATGTCTTTAAAAGGTCAAATGACCCCTAGAATTTTCCAAAATTTCACATTAGATTTGTAGTAGTGCACGTTAGACGTAGAAAAAAAATTTAAGGCCATAAGAGGAAGCTATCTCCCGTTTGTCATCAAACATGCATTGTTCCCTCTCGGAACCACAAGCCTTCTAGTGAGTTGCTCCGGTTTGTGAGGGGTGTGTGTCCAAACTTTCATCAAACATGCCAATTTCTTTACCACATCATCTTGGTGGCATGACATTACATCAACCAAGGTTTCATGTTTTTCTGATCATCTTTTATATTTTTTGGAATTAAAATGCCATGTCACTCCATGCATACGTATGCATGTGTCCATGTCGTGAGACCAATATGTTTGAAAATTCCTTCTAATTTACTGCACATGGAATTAACTCGCACATAAGTACAAATATATGATTTTTCAAACCATTTTGGTTAGGCGTTGCATGTAGATGTAGTTCAAATTTGAATTACGATCACTAAATGGTTAAAAAATCACTTAAATGTCTTTAAAAGGTCAAATGACCCCTAGAATTTTCCAAAATTTCACATTAGAGTTGTAGTAGTGCACGTTAGACGTAGAAAAAAATTGAAGGCCGTAAGAGGAAGCTATCTCCCGTTTGTCATCAAACATGCATTGTTCCCTCTCGGAACCACGAGCCTTCTAGTGAGTTGCTCCGGTTTGTGAGCGGTGTGTGTCCAAACTTTCGTCAAACAGGCCAATATTTTTACCACATCGTCTTGGTGGCATGAAACTAAATCAAACAAGGTTTCATGTTTTTGTGATCATTTTTTAATTTTTTGGAATTAAAATGCCATGGCACTCCATGAATGTGCCCATGCCTTGAGACCAATATGTTTGAAAATTCCTTCTAATTTACTGCACATGGAATTAACTCGCACACAAGTACACAAAAATATGATTTTTCAAACCGTTTTGGTTAGGCATGGCATGTAGATGTGGTTCCAATTTGAATTACGGTCATTAAATGGTTAGAAAATCACTTAAATGTCTTAAAAGGGTCAAATGACCCAAGAAATTTTCCAAATTTTCACATGACAGTTGTATTAGTGCACGTTAAACGAAGAAAAAAAATCTGAAGGCCATCAGAGGAAGCTATCTCCCGTTCGTCATCAAACATGCATTGTTCCCTCTCGGAACCACGAACCTTCTAGTGAGTTGCTCCGGTTCGGGAGGGGTGTGTGTCCAAACTTTCGTCAAACATGCCAATTTCTTTACCACCTCATCTTGGTGGCATGGCATTACATCAACCAAGGTTTCATGTTTTTCTGTTTTTTGTTGGAATTAAAATGCCATGTCACTCCATGCATACGTATGCATGTGTCCATGTCCTGAGACCAATATGTTTGAAAATTCCTTTTAATTTACTGCCCATGGAATTAACTCGCACGCAAGTACACAGATATGATTTTTCAAACCGTTTTGGTTAGGCATTGCATGTAGACGTAGTTAAAATTTTAATTACGGTCATTAAATGGTTAGAAAATCACTTAAATGTCTTTAAAAGGTCAAATGACCCCTAGAATTTTCCAAAATTTCACATTACAGTTGTACTGTTGCACGTTAGACATAGAAAAAAATTGCAGGCCATAAGAGGAAGCTATCTCCCGTTCGTCATCAAACATCCATTGTTCCCTCTCGGAACCACGAGCCTTGTAGTGAGTTGCTCCGGTTTGTGAGGGGTGTGTGTCCAAACTTTCGTCAAACATGCCAATTTCTTTACCACATCATCTTGGTGGATGACATTACATCAACCAAGGTTTCATGTGTTTCTGATATTTTTTGGAATTAAAATGCCATGTCACTCCATGCATACGTATGCATGTGTCCATGTTGTGAGACCAATATGTTTGAAAATTCCTTCTAGTTTACTGCACATGGAATTAACTCGCACACAAGTACACAAATATGGATTTTCAAACCGTTTTGGTTAGGCGTTGCATGTAGATGTAGTTCAAATTTGAATTACGGTCATTAAATGGCTAGAAAATCACTTAAATGTCTTTAAAAGGTCAAATGACCCCTAGAATTTTAAAAAAAATCATATTACAGTTGTAGTAGTGCACGTTAGACATAGAAAAAAATGAAGGCCGTAAGAGGAAGCTATCTTCCGTTCGTCATCAAACATGCATTGTTCCCTCTCGGAACCACGAGCCTTCTAGTGAGTTGGTCCGGTTTGTGAGGGGTGTGTGCCCAAACTTTCGTCAAACATGCCAATTTGTTTACCACATCATCTTGGTGGCATGACATTACATCAACCAAGGTTTCATGTGTTTCTGATTTTTTTATTTTTTGGAATTAAAATGCCATGTCACTCCATGCTTAATTGTGTCATAGCCGTTAGACCAATATGTTTGAAAATTCCTTCCAATTTACTGCACATGGAATAAAATCGCACACAAGTACACGAAATATGAGTTTTCAAATCGTTATGGTTAGTTGTTGCATGTACATGTAGTTCAAATTTCAATTACGGTCACTAAATGGCTAGAAAATCACTTAAATGTCTTAAAAGGTCAAATGACCCCTGAAATTTTCCAAATTTTGACATGACAGTCGTATTAGTACTACAAAATTTCTCGTTCATTTAAAACACCATTCGTTGCCACTTTACTCCAAATTCGTCTATCACAGCTAATAAAAAATATCTACAACATCACACACAATTGTTTTCTACGAACCGTTTGCGATGAAAATATCTGGTCTATTTAAGTCTCCCTCCTTAAGCTTCGCAGGCTCGTCTGCTCCAGTGCCGGCAACCCCCGAATCCATGAATCCCAATCCCCATTCCCGCACCCCCATCTAAGATGACGCCGTGGAAACGCTTCGTGAAGGCCCATACGATGCCCCCCCCCCCCCGAGCGCCGCCGCATCCGCATTGAGCGCGGTCGCTTCCGCCGAGAGGGCGTCTGCGGCAACCGACAGGGAAGCTGCAGTAGCCGAGACGGCCGCAGCAGCTACTGCAACGGCAGCTGCAAATGCCGAGAGCGCTCGAGCTGCCGCCCGTGCAGCCGATGTCGCCCTGGCCCGGGTCGAGGCCATCCACGCCAAGATCGAGGATGCACACACCAAGATATTCCAGGCCACCTCGGACTCCAGCATGCAACCCACGTCTGAAAAGCAGCGGTGGCCATGGAGCACCTGCTTCCTCATGAGGTCGCCGAGCGGGAACTGGAGATGCAGGTGGCGGCTGATGACCCACAAGTATATGGGATCTATCGTAGTCCTTTCGATAAGTAAGAGTGTCGAACCCAACGAGGAGTAGAAGGAAATGACAAGCGGTTTTCAGTAAGGTATTCTCTGCAAGCACTGAAATTATCGGTAACAGATAGTTTTGTGATAAAGTAATTTGTAACGGGTGACAAGTAAAGAAAGTAAATTGGGTGCAGCAAGATGGCCCAATCCTTTTTGTAGCAAAGGACAAGCCCGGACAAACTCTTATATAGAGAAAAGCGCTCCCGAGGACACATGGGAATTATCGTCAAGCTAGTTTTCATCACGCTCATCTGATTCGCGTTTGTTACTTTGATAATTTGGTATGTGGGTGGACCAGTGCTTGGGTGCTGCCCTTACTTGGACAAGCATCCCACATATGATTAACCCTTATTGCAAGCATCCGCAACTACAAAAGAAGTATTAAGGTAAACCCAACCATAGCATGAAACATATGGATCCAAATCAACCCCTTACGAAGCAACTCATAAACTAGGGTTTAAGCTTCTGTCACTCTAGCAACCCATCATCTACTTATTACTTCCCAATGCCTTCCACTAGGCGCAAATAATGGTGAAGTGTCATGTAGTCGACGTTCACATGACACCACTAGAGGAGAGACAACATACATCTCATCAAAATATCGAATGAATACCAAGTTCACATGACTACTTATAGCAAGACTTCTCCCATGTCCTCAGGAACAAACGTAACTACTCACAAATCATATTCATGTTCATAATCAGAGGGGTATTAATATGCATAATAGATCTGAGCATATGATCTTCCACCAAATAAACCAACTAGCATTAACTACAAGGAGTAATCAACACTACTAGCAACCCACAGGTACCATTGAGGCTTTGGGACAAAGATTGGATACAAGAGATGAACTAGGGTTTGAGAGGAGATGGTGCTGGTGAAGATATTGATGGAGATTGACCCCCTCCCGATGAGAGGATCGTTGGTGATGACGATGGCGATGATTTCCCCCTCCCAGAGGGAAGTTTCCCTGGCAGAACAGCTCTGCCGGAGCCCTAGATTGGTTCCACCAAGGTTCCGCCTCGTGGCGGCGGAGTTTCTTCCCGAAAGCTTGCTTATGATTTTTTCCAGGGTAAAAGAATTCATATAGTGGAAGATGGGCATCGGAGGCCTGCCAAGGGGCCCACGAGGCAGGGGGCGCGCCCAGGGGGTAGGGCGCATCCCCCACCCTCGTGGCCAGGGTGTGGGCCCCCTCTGGTACTTTCTTCGCTCAGTATTTTTTATTAATTCCAAAAATGACTTCCGTGAAGTTTCAGGACTTTTGGAGCTGTGCAGAATAGGTCTATAATATTTGCTCCTTTTCCAGCCCAGAATTCCAGCTGCCGGCATTCTTCCTCTTCATGTAAACCTTGTAAAATAAGAGAGAATAGGCATAAGTATTGTGACATAACGTGTAATAACAGCCCATAATGCGATAAATATCGATATAAAAGCATGATGCAAAATGGACGTATCAACTCCCCCAAGCTTAGACCTCGCTTGTCCTCTAGCGGAAGCCGATAACGATAAATATGTCCACATGTTTAGAGATAGAGGTGTCGATAAAATGAAATACAGACATGAGGGCATCATGATCATTCTTATAACATCAACATATATGGATATTGTCATATTATTTCATATGCTCAAGTAATAATCTATTCACAACGTCAACTATGAATCAAAAACTTCATTGAGAATCAACAAACTATAATCTCAGTCATTGAAGCAATTGCAATTTATCATAACATAGGAAAGAGTCAATATAAGAGCTTTTCAGCAAGTCCACATACTCAACTATCATTTAGTCTTTCACAATTGCTAACACTCACGCAATACTTATGGTTATGGAGTTTTAATCGGACATAGAGAAAATTAGGGGCTTATAGTGTTGCCTCCCAACTTTTTACCTCAAGGGTAATGTCAACAATAATAGTTCATGATAACTGACATCCAATTGGATATATATATCAGGATCTTTCCAACACAATGTGCTTGCCAAAGGATAAAATGTAAAAACGAAAGGTGAAGATCACCATGACTCTTGCATAAGGTGTAAGACAAAAGTAAAAGATAGGCCCTTCGCAGAGGGAAGCAGAGGTTGTCATGTGCTTTTAGGGTTGGATGCACGAAATCTCAATGCAAAAGAACGTCACTTTATATTGCCACTTGTGATATGAACCTTTATTATGCAGTCCGTCACTTTTATTGCTTCCATATCACAAGATCGTATAAAGTTTATTTTCTCCACACTAATAAATCATACATATTTAGAGAGCAATTTTTATTGCATGCAACATGACAACTTACTTGAAGGATCTTACTCAATCCATAGGTAGATATGGTGGACTATCATGGCAAAACTGGGTTTAAGGATATTCGGAAGCACAAGTAGTATCTCTACTTGGTGCAAAGAATTTGGCTAGCATGAGGGGGAAAGGCAAGCTCATCATGGTGGATGATCCATGACAATATACTTTATGTCAGATATAAGAAAACATAACCCATTACGTTTTCTTCCTTGTCCAACATCAACTCTTTAGCATGTCATACTTTAATGAGTGCTCACAATCATAAAAGATGTCCAAGATAGTATATTTATATGTGAAAACCTCTCTTTCTTTATTACTTCCTATTAATTGCAACGATGACCAAAACTATGTTTGTCAACTCTCAACAAGTTTTATTCATCATACTCTTTATATGTGAAGTCATTACTCTCCATAAGATCAACATGATCTCTTTATTTCTTTTTATTCTTTCTTTTTCTTTTATTCCCTCATGATCATAGCAAGATAATCAAGCCCTTGACTCAACACTAATCTTTATTATATATAGCTCACGGACTCGATTACATAGAAGGATCATAAGGCAAAACTCAAAACTAAATCATACTAAAACTTTATTCTACTAGATCAAGATATTACTAAAAGGATCGAACTAAGAAAAACGGCAAAGATGGGAGTGTGATGGTGATACGATACCGGGGCACCTCCCCCAAGCTTGGCAGTTGCCAAGGGGAGTGCCCATACCCATGTGATTATATCTCTTTTGCCGGTGATGGAGATGGAGGTGATGATGGATAGTCGCACATCGAGCGTAGGAGGTCCTCCAATTTGCGGATAATGCCCTTGAGTGCGATGATATGCTCCTTCAACAAAATATTTTTCACGTGTGAGATACTTGTTTTGTATACGAGCTAACTCAATCATCTTGAAAGCTTCGATCTCTGTTGGGGTAAGAAGATTGTGATCAAGTTGAAGGATGTCTTCTGCTGCCGGAACTTGGTCCTCCATGGCTTTCTTGATCTCATCATCCTTGTTGATCTTCCCAGGTTCTTCTCTCTTCAGCTCTATCTTCATTAGCCAAGCATCGTTGCCCTGATTGCTGGAGGAGGGGGGCGACATGATGCTTGGCCTTCACGACTCTAACAGAAAACAGCTCGAAACAAGAATAGATGATACTTGCATGATACGAGGGTCAAAACCTTCAGGAGATTATATAATGAATTTCTACCGACCAAAAGAAGTATCGTGCAAGAAAACGGAGTCCGGAGAGCGCACGAGGTGCCCACGAGGCAGGGGGCGCGCCCTCCACCCTCGTGGAAGCCTCGTGACCTTCCCGGACTACTTCTTATTTTCTTATTTTCTTAAATATTCCAAAACGGAGAAAAATTGCCATTAGAACTATTTTGGAGTCGGTATACTTACCGTACCACGTACCAATTCCTTTTCGGAGTCTAAAACATTCTGGAAAGTGTCCCTTATGTATTCCTCCGGGGTTATGGTTTCAATAATATTAGTTTCAACATTTATGGGATTACCTGAGATATAATGTTTGATTCTTTGACCATTCACCACCTTCGGATTTGTGCCTTGGAAGTTGTTGATTTTTATGGCACCGGAACGATAGACCTCCTCGATAACGTAAGGACCTTCCCATTTAGAGAGAAGTTTTCCTGCGAAAAATCTTAAACAAGAGTTGAATAGCAAGACATAATCACCTACATTAAACTCACGCTTTTGTATCCTTTTGTCATGCCATCTTTTAACTTTCTCTCTAAATAGTTTGGCATTCTCATAAGCCTGGGTTCTCCATTCATCAAGTGAGCTAATGTCAAATAACCTCTTCTCACCGGCAAGTTTGAAATCATAATTGAGCTCGTTAATGGCCCAATATGCCTTATGTTCTAGTTCGAGAGGTAAGTGACATGCTTTTCCATAAACCATTTTATACGGAGAAATACCCATAGGATTTTTATATGCAGTTCTATAGGCCCATAATGCATCATCAAGTTTCTTGGACCAATTCTTTCTAGATCTACTAACAGTCTTTTGCAAAATTAATTTGAGCTCTCTGTTACTCAATTCTACTTGACCACTAGACTGCGGGTGATATGGAGATGCAATTCTATGATTAACATCATACTTAGCAAGCATTTTACGGAAGGCACCATGAATAAAATGTGAACCACCATCAGTCATTAAGTATCTAGGGACTCCAAACCTCGGAAAAATAACTTCTTTAAGCATCTTAATAGAGGTGTTATGATCGACACTACTTGTTGGAATAGCTTCTACCCACTTAGTAACGTAATCAACAACAACTAAAATATGTGTATACCCATTAGAGGAAGGAAACGGTCCCATGTAATCAAAGCCCCAAACATCAAATGGTTCAATAACAAGTGAATAATTCATAGGCATTTCTTGACGTCTACTAATATTACCAATTCTTTGACATTCATCACAAGATAAGACAAACTTACGGGCATCTTTGAAGAGAGTAGGCCAATAAAAACCGGATTGCAATACCTTATGTGCAGTTCTATCTCCAGCATGGTGTCCTCCATAAGCTTCGGAGTGACACTTGCGTAGGATCTGTTCATGTTCATGCTCAGGTATACAACGTCTAATAAGACCATCTACTCCTTCTTTATAGAGGTGTGGGTCATCCGAGAAGTAATGTCTTAAATCATAGAAAAACTTTTTCTTTTGCTGGTATGTGAAACTAGGTGGTATAAATTTAGCAACAATGTAATTAGAATAATCAGCATACCATGGAGCAGTACGAGAAGCATTTATGACAGCTAGTTGTTCATTAGGAAAGCTATCATCAATAGGTAGTGGGTCATCAAGAACATTCTCTAACCTAGACAAGTTGTCTGCAACGGGGTTCTCAGCTCCCTTTCTATCAATAATGTGCAAATCAAATTCTTGTAGCAAGAGAACCCATATAATAAGTCTAGGTTTAGCATCTTTCTTTTCCATAAGATATTTAATAGCAGCATGATCAGTGTGAACAGTTAATTTAGAATCAACAATATAAGGTCGGAACTTATCACAAGCAAATACAACCGCTAAAAATTCTTTTTCAGTAGTAGCATAATTTCTCTGTGGATTGTCTAGAGTTTTACTAGCATATTGAATAACATTTAATTTCTTATCAACTCTTTGTCCTAGAACAGCAGCTACAGCATAATCACTAGCATCACGCATAATTTCAAAGGGTAGATTCCAATCAGGTGGCTGAACAATAGGTGCAGAAATTAATGCTTTCTCAAGTATTTCAAATGCTTCCACACAATCATCATCAAAGACAAAAGGTATATCTTTTTGTAATAGGTTAGTCAGAGGCTGAGGAATTTTTGAGAAGTCCTTAATGAACCTCCTATAAAAATCGGCATGACCAAGGAAACTTCTTATACCTTTGATGTCCTTGGGACACGGAATCTTTTCAATGGCATCAACTTTAGCTTTATCAACTTCAATACCTCTTTCCAAAATTTTATGCCCCAAGACAATGCCTTCATTAACCATAAAGTGGCATTTCTCCCAATTCAATACAAGATTAGTTTCTTCACATCTCTGCAAAACTCGATCAAGGTTGCTCAAGCAATCATCAAAAGAGGATCCATAAACAGAGAAATCATCCATGAAAACCTCACAAAACTTTTCAAAAAAGTCAGAGAATATAGCCATCATGCATCTTTGAAAGGAGAAGGTGCATTACATAAACTAAAATGCATACGTCTATAAGCAAAGGTACCGAAAGGGCAAGTAAAAGGGATCTTTTCTTGATCCTCAGCTGACACAGGTATTTGAGAGAAACCAGAGTAACCATCTAGAAAGCAAAAATGTGTATGTTGGGATAGTCTTTCTAGCATTTGATCAATAAAAGGTAAAGGGTAATGATCCTTTTTAGTATCTTTATTTAATTTGCGGAAATAAATTACCATCCTATAACCTGTTATAATTCTTTGCGGAATCAATTCAACTTTATCATTAGGAACGACATTAATACCTCCCTTCTTAGGGACACAATGGACATGACTTACCCACTGACTATCAGCAACGGGATAAATTATACCTGCTTCAAGGAGCTTTAATATTTCCTTTCTTACCAGTTCTTTCATCTTAGGATTTAGCCGTCGTTGGTGATCAATAACTTGTTTGGCGTCTTTCTCCAAATTTATTTTGTGTTGACAGAGAGTGGGACTAATGCCCTTAAGATCACCAAGAGTATATCCAATAGCAGCACGGTGCTTCTTCAGAGTTTTCAATAATTTCTTTTCTTCATGCTCTGAAAGGTTAGCACTAATAATAACAAGATATATCTTTTTTTCAAGATAAGCATATTTAAGAGTATCAGGTAATGGTTTAAGCTCAAACACGGGATCAGCCTTGGGTAGAGGAGGGTCCCCTAGGATTTCAACAGGCAAGTTGTGTTTCAGAATAGGTCCCTGTTTAAAGAATACTTCGTCTATTTCCCTTCTTTCATTCATAAGCATATCATTTTCATGGTCTAGCAAATATTGTTCTAAAGGATCACTAGGAGGCACGGCAATAGAAGCAATACCAATAATTTCATCTTTACTAGGCAATTCCACATCACGGGGTTGTCTACGAAATTTAGCAAGGTTAAACTCATGAGACATATCCCCCAAACCAATAGTAACAACATCCTAGCATTAACAGTATTCAAGAAGGGTCTACCAAATATAATGGGACAAAAGTTATCTTGTGGGGAACCAAGAACAAGAAAATCAGCAGGATATTTAACTTTCCCACACAAGACTTCAACATCTCTAACAATCCCAATCGGTGAAATAGTATATCTATTGGCATGCTTAATTGTAACATCAATTTCTTCTATCTCAGCAGGTGCAATATCATGCATAATTTCTTTATATAAGGAATGAGGTATTGCACTTGCACTAGCACCCATATCACATAATCCATGATAACAATGATCTCCTATTTTAACAGAAATAACAGACATGCCTACAACATGTCTATTTTTCTTTTTAGTATCAGGTCTAGCAATTCTAGCAGTTTCCTCACAGAAGTAAATAACATGTGCATCAATATTATCATCCAAGAGATCTTTAACCATATCAATACTAGGTTCAACTTTAATTTGCTCAGGGGGTGTAGGTGTTCTAGTATTACTCTTATGAACCACAGTTGAAGCTTTAGCATGATCCTTTATTCTAACAGGGAAAGGTGGTTTCTCAATATAAGCAGTAGGAACAATAGGATCAACATTATAAGTGATATTCTTTTCTTCAACTTTAATAGGTGCAACTACTTTTACTTCAATGGGTGGATTATATTTAAACCACTTCTCCTTAGGGAGATCAACATGAGTAGCAAAGGATTCACAGAAATAAGCTACTATCTCAGAGTCAAGTCCATATTTAGTGCAAAATTCTCGGAAAACATGAGTATCCATAAAAGATTTAACACAATCAAACTTAGGTGTTATACCTGACTCCTTACCTTCGTCGAGGTCCCAATCTTGAGAGTTGCATTTAATTCTTTCCAATAAATCCCATTTGAATTCAATAGTATTCATCATAAAAGATCCAGTACAAGAAGTATCGAGCATGGAGCGATTATTGAGAGAAAGCCGAGCATAAAAATTTTGAATAATCATTTCTCTTGAGAGCTCATGATTCGGGCATGAATATAACATTGACTTAAGCCTCCCCCAAGCTTGAGCGATGCTTTCTCCTTCGCGAGGCCAAAAATTATATATATAATTACGATTACGATAAACAAGATGCATAGG
This sequence comes from Triticum aestivum, assembly GCF_018294505.1. Taxonomy (NCBI): domain Eukaryota; kingdom Viridiplantae; phylum Streptophyta; class Magnoliopsida; order Poales; family Poaceae; genus Triticum; species Triticum aestivum. The sequence continues at coordinate 408,116,400 of NC_057811.1, read as the reverse complement.
ATAAAACTTCTAATGAAATTCCAATTTCAATCGTTTGTAGTTCCATGATTCCATATCATCACATAGCCTATACCATGTCAATGCCTCTCCCTTCAAAGATAAAGGGAAGACCTTCTTCTTGATAACATCATCGGGCATACCTGCGAGCTTAAATAATCCACAAACTTCATCCACATAGATTAGATGTAAATCGGGATGCAATGTTCCATCTCCTGCAAAAGGATTAGCTAGCAGTTTCTCTATCATACCCGAAGAAATTTCAAAGTAAATATTTTCAGTAGGTTCAGTAGGTTGAGGAGCAACTCTTTTCTCTACTGGTCGGGGTGAAGATACCACGAACAAGCCCCTCAGAGGATTACTCTTCATAGTAAGAAGTGACAGTAAATTTCAGCACACTATTTAAAATTTTCCTTACCAAATTCCACCTACCAAAGGCGCTTCACTCCCCGGCAACGGTGCCGGAAAAGAGTCTTGATGACCCACAAGTATAGGGGATCTATTGTAGTCCTTTCGATAAGTAAGACTGTCGAACCCAACGAGGAGTAGAAGGAAATGACAAGCGGTTTTCAGTAAGGTATTCTCTGCAAGCACTGAAATTATCGGTAACAGATAGTTTTGTGATAAAGTAATTTGTAATGCGTGACAAGTAAAGAAAATAAATTGGGTGCAGCAAGATGGCCCAATCCGTTTTTTAGCAAAGGACAAGCCCGGATAAACTCTTATATAGAGAAAAGCGCTCCCGAGGACACATGGGAATTATCGTCAAGCTAATTTTCATCACGCTCGTATGATTCGCGTTCATTACTTTGGTAATTTGGTATGTGGGTGGACCGGTGCTTGGGTGCTACCCTTACTTGGACAAGATTAACCCCTATTGCAAGCATCCGTAACTACAAAAGAAGTATTAAGGTAAACCTAACCATAGCATGAAACATATGGATCCAAATCAGCCCCTTACGAAGCAACGCATAAACTAGGGTTTAAGCTTCTGTCACTCTAGCAACCCATCATCTACTTATTAGCTCCCAATGCCTTCCTCTAGGCCCAAATAATGGTGAAGTTTCATGTAGTCGACGTTCACATGACACCACTAGAGGAGAGACAACATACATCTCATCAAAATATCGAACGAATACCAAATTCACATGACTACTTATGGCAAGACTTCTCCCATGTCCTCAGGAACAAACGTAACTACTCACAAATCATATTCATGCTCATAATTTAGACGGGTATTAATATGCATAATAGATCTGAACATATGATCTTCCACCAAGTAAACCAACTAGCATCAACTACAAGGAGTAATCAACACTACTAGCAACTCACAGGTACCAATCTGAGGCTTTGGGACAAAGATTGGATACAAGAGATCAACTAGGGTTTGAGAGGAGATGGTGCTGGTGAAGATGTTGATGGAGATTGACCCCCTCCCCATGAGAGGATCATTGGTGATGACGATGGCGATGATTTCCCCCTCCCAGAGGGAAGTTTCCCCGGCAGAACAGCTCTGCTGGAGCCCTAGATTTGTTCCGCCAAGGTTCCGCCTCGTGGCGGCGGAGTTTCTTCCCGAAAGCTTGCTTATGATTTTTTCCAGGGTAAAAGACTTCATATAGCAGAAGATGGGCATCGGAGGCCTGCCAGGGGGCCCACGAGGCAGGGGGCGTGCCCAGGGGGTAGGGCGCGCCCCCACCCTCGTGGCCAGGGTGTGGGCCCCCTCTGGTACTTTCTTCGCTCAGTATTTTTTATTAATTCCAAAAATGACTTCCGTGAAGTTTCAGGACTTTTGGAGCTGTGCAGAATATGTCTATAATATTTGCTCCTTTTCCAGCCCAGAATTCCAGCTGCCGGCATTCTCCCTCTTCATGTAAACCTTGTAAAATAAGAGAGAATAGGCATAAGTATTGTGACATAATGTGTAATAACAGCCCATAATGTAATAAATATCAATCTAAAAGCATGATGCAAAATGGACGTATCAGCGGTGGAGATCGAGGAGCGCCGGGAGGAGGAGTTGCGCATGGCCAAGGTCGAGGTAGAGAAGAGTCTGTCCGTCGAGGAATCGGTGGTGGAGTACCAACACGAGCTCTGGCGCAGCCGCTACTACGAGTACTACAACCTTGAGGGCGGCGCTGAGGACGAGGACGAGAACGATGCGGTCGACTTCAGCAGGGGGGACGCGGAGCCCACCAACGGCGGCATGTCGCCAGGACAAGTCATCGACGTCTCATCTCACACCGGCGATGCATAGGCCGGCACGGCGGCGGATATGTTAAAATTATGCGTACTTAGGCTTTGTTTTTAATGCTGGTCTTTTGTTAGAGCAATGTTTAGGTCAACTAGCTTTGATTTAATTACTAAAATTGCTCGATTCAGTAAGTGTGGTCTGTCTGCTATACGCTCTTTTCTGTGCCCAAATTAGCAAGCGATGTTAAATTATGCAATGACATACCCGGGGAAATTTCCACCAGAATTTGAATTATCAAACTCATCCCATGCGCGTAAAGCAGAAGAATCATTTGCGATGCACACAATCGTTCATAGTGAATGGTCCGGCGGCACCGCGCGCAAAGTTTCTCTCCACATTTCCAAAATTTTGGCCTACCGCCAAAATATCTACCCCCGCCCCCTTCCCCACCACCTTTACTCCCCGACCACAAGTCACATTTCCCCTATTTCCTCCTTCCTTGCTAAGCTATTGCCGGGGAGGATTTTTACCGGACGATCGATTTGAGTCAATTCTTCCTCTTGTAGCTCCCTAGGACCATCAGTGGCAACGAATGGAGTGGGGTGGCTGAAGATCTATCTGCTCGCTGTCACCATCAATCTCCATGTGTGAAGCTAGTTGCGTTTGATTCTGTGGACAGTGGGAGGATGTTTCTGGCATGTGCAGAGAAGGTTAGACCCTCTTTCGTTGTTACAAATCATTTGTTAGATGTGATTCAGACACTGTCACGGTCCCAACCCATTCATACCACACCTTCAACCAAACGCATCCTAAGACAGTGTCACAGTTTGTACCTAGTATCTTAAATTGTTGCCGTCTCATTAGCGGTGCCATTAGAAAATTATTTGGCACCGGTTCAGCAGTTTGTGCAACCAACTTTGGTCCACACATCCGAGCAGCCAAGTAGTAAAATACTAAATCTTTATGGCACGAAGGAACTGGGCATCGGAGCAACTTCGTGCTCCGGAGTCCGGGTCCCTGATTTTTTTTCGCTGCATCGGCTCGCCAGTGCAGGGCACCGGTGCGAGAGGTAGCAACAGTTGTCTTTACCCCAGTTTTGGCATACATAGTGGACGACCTTAGTGCTATTAGTTCTATGTTACTAAATTTTTGCATGTACACACCTGTTAGTATCAATTTGGTGTCATCCAAACACTGTCGCTATGCTGTTGCAGTTATATTTACCTGCCTCATAAAATGTTCAATTTTTTATTTACTGTACATGAGTAAGAACTTGTAGCGTCGTTGTAGTTAATTATAGCTTCTGATGTTCTAGAATTTGGTTGTTGTCTCAGTACCAATTATTTCATTGCACATTGATCTTTTTGAGAAGATATGTCATAATTAACATGTTTCTTCAGTTTTTCAAAATAAGCATTGGTGATTTTCTATGTTGCTATAAACCCATTTCCCCTACAATTGTTACTGATCTAGTTTTAAATATTATAGGATGAACGAAAGTATTCTTACTTGGAGTGGGTTGATCAAGAGCAGCCACAGTCTTTGAAGATGTGCCTAGCGAAGCTCTGGAGCATGTATTAGGAAGAGAGCAGACGTAGGCTTAGAGAAACTTTTATCAACGCTGAATAATATTTCAAGGTGCGGGATAAAAAGTTGAAGGTGGAGAATGAGCTCAGCTTTTTTAAATCAGACTTTGCTAAGATGGAGTTGGCCAAGGAGGAGGCACTTTCCCAGTTGGCCCGTGAAAAATGGGTTCTTACTGAACTGAAAGCAGAGGTGGATAAGACGAGCCTGGATGATCTCGATTAGGGAAAATGAATATATTGTTCTTATGAAGTTGAACTAGCTATATGTTGTACTGTGCTGTTTTCGTGTAGCGACCGTACTGTGATGTTATAATATATTTATGTGCCTGATATGAAATTGGCAAACAGCTGTTCGATATGAAATGTGAATTTGCGTAATACTGGAATTATTAATTGTAAACTAATAAACCTGCTAAATGTGTCATGGACCTTTGCAAACGGTTCTAGCAGTAAAAGCGCTTGCGATGGATAGCCCAATGCCACACAATTTTCTTCATCAAATTGTGTGTGATATAGTTGATAAAAGCAAACAGTTAACCAAGGCAGACCGTGTGTGATAGTTACACCTTTCACACACGAGCCTACACATAAAACTGTGTGGGATGTACGTACGAACGGAAACGTTTTCCCTGGATTGACTGTGTGGAATGTACATAAGAACGGAAACTTATTCCTTGGATTGACTGTGTGTGATATACATACGAACAGAAATGTTTTTCTGGGATTCACCGTGTGGGATGTACATACCTACGGAAATGATTTTCTCGGATTACTGTGTGGGATGTACATACCTACAGAAATGATTGGGTTTCGATGCCTCGCCCGATCGCACACGGCCCCAGCATGGGTCCCAGGAGGGCCTATCCCCAACGATTTCTGGGTCGTGTGGGAAGGACCCCCCTATCGCCCACACTCACTTGGCGACGGTTCCAAATGCCATCGTGGAAAGGGGTTAAAAACCGTTTGTTTAGGACCGACTCGCACCAGTGTATGTTCTTAGTCAACTTTGCAACTACAATTCATCATCTTTTCAGGAAGGGTCACGTGTCGGAGCCTTCAGGCAAGTCCACATACTCAACCATCATATAGTCTTCTATGATTGCTAACACTCGCCTTGTACACCTGAGCAAAACGTTTCGACCGGACACATAGAAAGATAGGGGCTTATAGTTTCGCCTCCCAACATACTCACCTCAAGGGTGATGTCAACAATAATAACTCATGCTATCTATATTCAACTGGACATATGTGCCTAGATCTTTCCTCACCACATGATGCTTGCCAAAGGAGAAAAATAAAAAGGAATAGAAGGAAAACTTTGACTCTTTGCATAAAAGTAAATACATGAAAGTAAAAGATAGGCCCTTCGCAGAGGGAAGCAGAGGTTGCCATGCGTTTATTTGTTTGTATGCTCAATCCCTTAGTGCAAAATAACGTCATGTTACATTGCCCCTTAAGATGACAACCTTTATTATGCAGTCTGTCGCTTTTATTCTTTGTCATCCAAGTTCGTGCAATGCTCAATTTTCTCTTACACTAAACAATCTCACACATTTAGAAGCAATTTTCATTGCCTTTTTGCACCGATGGCAACTTACTTGAGGGATCTTGCTCAATCCCTAGGTAGATATGGTGGACACTTGAAAAAGATTTGGGTTAAAGGTTTTTGGACGCACAAGTAGTATCTCTACTTAGTGCAGAATTTTTGGCTAGCAAAGATAGGGGGCAAGCACCACACGTTAAAGGATCTATGACAATATGACTTCTATGTGAATATAAACAAACATAAACCATTATGTTGCCCTCCTTGTCCAACGTCAACATTTTGGCATACAATATTTTGATGAGGGCTCATAATCACAAAAGATTTCTAGGATGGTATATTTATATGTGAATCTTCCCTTCCCTTATTAATTCTTGCATGAGTTGCGTCACTGACTAATGCTATGTTTGTCAATCTCTAATAAAATTTTCTTACTTATACTTTTCCTTATGTGGTGCTATCACCTACCATAGGATTAGTATATGATCTTATTGATTTATTTCCGTTCTTTTATTTACTTTCTTTCTCCTTTTATTTTCTTTATTATTTCTTTTCTTTATTTGCAACATGAAAGTAAATAAAGAAAAACTCAAACTAAAATTTATTATATAACTTGCACACGATTACAATGATAGATCACTAAGCAAACTCTCAAAGAAGAAAGGATCGAACTAAACTTTATTTCATCTAAAGCAAAAAGATCGAACTAAGAAAAGTAAAATAAAAAAGATAGTGGGATGATACGATACCGGGACACCTCCCCCAAGCTTGGCGAAAGCCAAGGGGAGTGCCCATACCCGATACTCAGTTCTCCTTTGGTGGTGAAGAAGGTGATGTTCGTGAAGAAGAAGAGATCTTGTCCTCGGGTTTCCATGGCAGTGGTCCACCATCAATAGAAGAGGAGTGAGTCTCACGGGTCCTACAACTAGCAGCCACACTCATACCTTTAAACCTTGCCTCATATTCAAAGACTTGGTTTCGGAGATCATAGATCTGGCTTTGGAGGAAGTTGTTTTGCTTGTTGTGGGTGAAGATGATGTCCTTCATGGGCTTGCCATCCACCTTGAGATCACGGGAAAGCTCCGTGATCATGAGGTGATTGGCATTGAGACCACGTTCCACCATCCCCTTGCACCAGAAGACTTCCTGCTCCATAGCTTCAAGTCTGGCCTCCACGGTTCCCGTGCCGTTGGGTCCTTGCTCATCGCAGATGTACATCACCCCCTCATGCATCTGGATGGTTTGAGGGTGCTGCACCACCTCCCGCAGATATGGGTTGATGACGTTCTTGAAAAACTTGTCCTTAGAGGAACTTGAAGAGGCCATGGTAGATGGGATCTGACAGAAAACAGCAAGAAAAGGGAACAGAGGATTTCTCCATGATACAGTGGTTAACAGGTTCGGGAAGTATATATAGATTTTTTTATCTTGGAGGACAAGTATACAGGAGTAAAACTGAGTACGGGAGGTGTCCCAGGTGGGCACAACCCACCTGGGCGCGCCAGGCATGCCTGGCACGCCCTGGTGTCTTGTGCCCACCAGGGGATGCTTCCTGGAAGTTTCTTTATTTCCAAAATTCTAAAATATGCCAAAACTGACAAAAAATATTTTTGCGGATTTTTCGGAGTCCGTTTACTTACCGTATCACGTACCTCCTTATTTTGATAATTCTGGAGTGTTCCGGAAGGACTCTTTTATGTGTTCTTCCGGTGTCAAAGTTTGGATAATGTTGCTTTCAACATTAATAGGCATACCTGAGATATAATGCTTTATTCGTTGTCCATTGACAACCTTCGGGTTAGTACCTTCGAAATTATTTATTTTGATGGCTCCAGACCGGTAAACCTCCTCGATGACATATGGGCCTTCCCATTTCGAGAGGAGCTTCCCTGCAAAAAATCTAAAACGAGAGTTTCACAAAAGAACATATTCTCCGCCTTTAAACCCACGCTTTTGGATTCTTTTGTCATGCCATCTTTTAACTTTTTCATTGAATAATTTTGCATTTTCATAAGCTTGGGTTCTCCATTCATCTAATGAGCTTATATCAAATAACCTCTTTTCACCAGCAAGTTTGAAATCATAGTTGAGTTCTTTAACTGCCCAGTATGCTTTATGTTCTAACTCAAGAGGCAAGTGACAAGCTTTTCCATAAACCATTTTATAAGGAGACATACCCAGAGGATTTTTATATGCTGTTCTATAAGCCCAAAGTGCATCATCTAATTTCTTAGACCAATTCTTCCTGGACCTATTAAGAGTCTTTTGCAAAATTAATGTTATTTCTCTATTACTAAGTTCAACTTGACCACTAGACTGAGGATGATAGGGTGATGCAATTCTATGGTTAACATCATACTTAGGAAGCATTTTACGAACAGCACCATGAATGAAGTGCGAACCACCATCAGCCATTAAATATCTCGGGACACTAAACCATGGGAAAATAACTTCCTTAAGCATTTTAATAGAGGTGTTGTGATCAGCACTACTAGTTGGAATAGCTTCTACCCATTTAGTAACATAATCAACAGCAACCAAAATATGTGTATACCCATTAGAGGAAGGAAAAGGTCCCATGTAATCAAATCCCCAAACATCAAATGGTTCAACAGCAAGTTAATAATTCATAGGCATTTCTTGACGATTAATGATATTACCTATTCTTTGGCATTCATCACAAGATGAGACATACTTACGAGCATCCTTAAAGAGAGTAGGCCAATAAAATCCAGACTGCAATACCTTATGAGCAGTCCTATCTCCAGGATGATGCCCTCCATCAGGTTCAGAGTGACATTTCCGTAGGATTTGTCCCTGTTCATGCTCAGGTACACAACATATAATGGTACCATCTACTCCTTCTTTATAAAGATGTGGGTCATCCCAAAAGTAATGTCTTAAATCATAGAATTTTTTCTTTTGATGGTAAGTAAAGCTAGGTGGTAAATATTTAGCAACAATGTAATTAGCATAGTCAGCATACCAAGGAGTACTATTAGCAACATTTATTTCAGCTAACTGCTCATCAGGAAAACTATCATCAATGGGTGGTGGGTCATCAAGCACATTTTCAAGCCTAGACAAGTTATCAGCTACGGGGTTCTCAGCTCCTTTTCTATCAATAATATGCAAATCAAATTCTTGTAACAAGAGAACCCAACGAATAAGTCTAGGTTTAGCATCTTTCTTTTCCATAAGATATTTAATAGCAGCATGGTCTGTGTGAACAGTTACTTTAGAATCAACAATATAAGGTCTAAACTTATCACAAGCAAACACCACTGCTAAGAATTCTTTTTCAGTTGTAGCATAATTTCTTTGAGCATTGTCTAGAGTTTTACTGACATAATGAATAACATTCAATTTCTTATCAACTCTTTGTCCTAGAACAGCACCAATAGCATAATCATTAGCATCACACATAATTTCAAAAGGCAAGTTCCAATCAGGTGGTTGAACAATAGGTGCAGAGATTAAAGCTTTCTTGACTGTTTCAAAGGCTTCTAAAGAATCATCATCAAAAACAAAAGCAATATCCTTCTGCAAAAGATTATTGAGAGGCCTAGAAATTTTAGAGAAGTCCTTGATAAACCTCCTATAGAAACCAGCATGACCTAGGAAACTACGAATACCTTTTATATCTTTAGGACATGGCATTTTCTCAATTGCATCAACCTTAGATTTGTCCACTTCAATACCTCTTTCAGAAATTTTATGACCCAGGACAATGCCTTCATTTACCATAAAGTGGCACTTCTCCCAATTCAAGACAAGATTTGTTTGTTCACATCTCTGCAAAACTCGCTCAAGATTGCTTAAACAACCATCAAAAGACATCCCGTAAATAGAAAAGTCATCCATGAAAACCTCAACAATATTTTCACAAAAGTCAGAGAATATAGCCATCATACATCTTTGAAAGGTAGCAGGTGCATTACATAAACTAAAAAGCATACGTCTATAAGCATAGGTTCCAAAAGGACAAGTAAAAGTGGTCTTTTCTTGATCAGGTTGAGATACAGGTATTTGTGAAAAGCCAGAATATCCATCATGGAAGCAAAAGTGTGTATCCTTAGATAATATTTCAAGCATTTGATCAGTAAAAGGCAAAGAGTAGTGGTCTTTTCTAGTAGCTTTATTTAATTTTCTGAAATCAATTACCATTCTATAGCATGTAACAATTCTTTGTGGACTAAGTTCATTCTTATCATTAGGAACAACAGTAATACCTCCTTTCTTAGGGACACAATGAACACGACATACCCATCTACTATCAGCTATAGGATAGATTATACCTGCTTCCAGAAGTTTTAATATTTCCATTCTTACCACCTCTTTCATCTTCAGATTTGTTACACAACGTTTACCATACGTGCATGATATGGGACTTGCAACCTTCAACGCAAGTATTTCTGAAATTCACAACTACTCAACTAGCACAACTTTAATATCACTATCTCCATATCTCAAAACAATCATCAAGTATCAAACTTCTCCTAGTATTCAATGCATTTATATGAAAGTTTTATTATACCTATCTTGGATGCCTATCATATTAGGACTAATTTTATAGCCAAAGTAAACTACCATGTTGTTCTAACAGACTCTCAAAATAATATAAGTGAAGCACGAGAGATCAATAATTTCTATAAAATAAAACCACCACCATGCTCTAAAAGATATAAGTGAAGTGCTAGAGCAAAATTGTTTAGCTCAAAAGATATAAGTGAAGCACATAGAGTATTCTAATAAATTCTGATTAATGTGTGTATCTCCCAAAAGGTGTGTACAGAAAGGATGATTGTGGTGAACTTAAAAGCAAAGACTCAAATCATACAAGACGCTCCAAGCAAAACACATATCATGTGGTGAATAAAAATATAGCTCCAAGTAAAGTTACCGATGGACGAAGACAAAAGAGGGGATGCCTTCCGGGGCATCCCCAAGCTTAGGCTTTTTGGTTGTCCTTGGATTTTACCTTGGGGTGCCTTGGGCATCCCCAAGCTTAGGCTCTTGCCTCTCCTTGTTCCATAATCCATCAAATCTTTACCCAAAACTTGAAAATTTCACAACACAAAACTTAATAGAAAATCTCGTGAGCTCCGTTAGTGAAAGAAAACAAAACACCACTTAAAGGTACTGTAATGAACTCATTCTTTATTTATATTGGTGTTAAACCTACTGTATTCCAACTTCTCTATGGTTCATAACCTCCGATAGTAGCCATAGATGCATCAAAATAAGCAAACAACACACGAAAAACAGAATCTGTAAAAAACAGAACAGTCTGTAGTAATCTGTATCAAACGCATACTTATGGAACTCCAAAAATTCTAAAATACATTTGTGGACGTGCGTAATTTATCTAATAATCATCTGCAGAAAGAATCAACTAAATATCACTCTCCAGTAAAAAGTTGTAGCTAATCTCGTGAGTGCTAAAGTTTCTGTTTTTTAAAGCAAGATCAAAAAGACTTCACCCAAGTCTTCACAAAGGTTCTACTTGGCACAAACACTAATTAAAACATAAAAACACATCTAACCAGAGGCTATATCAAATATTTATTACTAGACAGAACCAAAAATCAAGAAACAAAAATAAAATTGGGTGGCCTCCGAACAAGCGCTATCGTTCAACGCCCCTAGCTAGGCATAAAAGCAAGGATAGATCTAGGTATTGTCATCTTTGGCATGCAATCCATAAGTAGCTCTCATAATAGATTCATAAGGTAATTTAATTTTCTTTCTAGGAAAGTGTTCCATGCCTTTCCTTAACGGAAATTGGAATCTAATATTCCCTTCTTTCATATCAATAATTGCACCAATCGTTCGAAGGATAGGTCTACCAAGAATAATAGGACATGAAGGATTGCAATCTATATCAAGGACAATGAAATCTACGGGCACGTAATTCCTATTTGCAACAATAAGAATATCATTAATTCTTCCCATAGGTTTCTTAATGGTGGAATCTGCAAGGTGCAAGTTTAAAGAACAATCATCAAATTCACGGAAACCTAGCATATCACACAAAGTTTTTGGAATCATGGAAACACTAGCACCCAAATCACACAAAGCATAGCATTCAGGATCTTTAATTTTAATTTTAATAATAGGTTCCCACTCATCATAAAGTTTTCTAGGGATAGAAACTTCCAATTCAAGCTTTTCTTCATAAGATTGCATTAAAGCATCAACGATATGTTTGGTAAAAGCCTTATTTTGACTATAAGCATGCGGAGAATTTAGCACGGATTGCAACAAGGAAATACAATCTATTAAAGAACAATTATCATAATTAACTTCCTTGAAATCCAAAATAGTGGGTTCATTGCTATGTAAAGTTTTGACCTCTTCAATACCACTTTTACCAATTTTTGCATCAAGATCTAAAAACTCCGAATCATTGGGATGCCTTTTAACTAAGTTGACTCATGTCCAGTCCCATCATTATCAAGATTCATATTGCAAAACAAAGATTTAATAGGAGACACATCAATCACTTTTAGATATTCATCCTTATTACCCTCTGGATCTTCCGGTTTAGCGGCCATCTTATTGACTAAGGTGGCCTCCTTATCCGAAATTTGGGCTATTAATTTTTTAAGATGAGCAAACTGAGATCTCAAGCCATAAAATTCCTTAGACATATCATAAAGCTCTTTATTCATGTATTCCATTAAGCTTTTTTGTTCTTTAAGTTCGTTTCTAAAGAAATTATTATGCTCAAATTGCAAACTCATAAAGCTTGTGGCCTTGTTTTCAATTTCTTCCAACCTTTTAAGGTAAGGATCAACGTTTTTAGGCAGGGCCATAAGGGCAACCAGGCAACAAGAAGCAAGCTAAAAAGAGGCGAATGGAAAGAGAGGGCGAATAAAGCGGCAAGGGTGAACTGGGGAGAGGAAAACGAGAGGCAAATGGCAAATAATGTAATGCGAGGGATAAGAGTTTGTGATGGGTACTTGGTATGTCTTGACTTATGCGTAGACTCCCCGGCAACGGCGCCAGAAATCCTTCTTGCTACCTCTTGAGCATGCGTTGGTTTTCCCTTGAACAAGAAAGGGTGATGCAGCAAAGTAGCGTAAGTATTTCCCTTAGTTTTTGAGAACCAAGGTATCAATCCAGTAGGAGGCCACACGCAAGTCCCTCGTACCTACACAAACAAATAAGAACCTTGCAACCAACGCGATAAAGGGGTTGTCAATCCATTCACGACCACTTGCAAAAGTGAGATCTGATAGAGATGATAAGATAATATTTTTTGGTATTTTTGTGATAAAGGTTAAAAGTAAAGATTGCAAAATAAACGGCGACAGAAATAGCTAGTTGACGGGAGATTAATATGATGGAAAATAGACCCGGGGGCCATAGGTTTCACTAGTGGCTTCTCTCAAGATAGCATAAGTATTACAGTGGGTGAACAAATTACTGTCGAGCAATTGATAGAAAAGTGCATAATTATGAGAATATCTAGGCATGATCATGTATATAGGCATCACGTCCGCGACAAGTAGACCGACTCCTGCCTGCATCTACTACTATTACTCCACACATCGACCGCTATCCAGCATGCATCTAGAGTATTAAGTTCATAAGAACAGAGTAACGCATTAGGCAAGATGACATGATGTAGAGGGATAAACTCAAGCAATATGATATAAACCCCATCTTTTTATCCTTGATGGCAACAATACAATACGTGTCGTTTCCCCTACTGTCACTGGGATCGAGCAACGCAAGATTGAACCCAAAGCTAAGCACTTCTCCTATTGCAAGAAAGATCAATCTAGTAGGCCAAACCAAACTGATAATTTGAAAAGACTTGCAAAGATAACCAATCATACATAAAAGAATTCAGAGAAGATTCAAATATTGTTCATAGATAATCTTGATCACAAACCCACAATTCATCGGATCTCGACAAACACACCGCAAAAAGAGTTACATCGAATAGATCTCCAAGAAGATCGATGCGAACTTTGTATTGAGATCCAAAGAGAGAGAAGAAGCCATCTAGCTAATAACTATGGACCCGAAGGTCTGTGGTAAACTACTCACACATCACCGCAGAGGCTATGGTGTTGATGTAGAAGCCCTCCATGATCGATTCCCCCTCCGGCGGAGTGCCGAAAAAGGCCCCAAGATGGGATCTCACGGGTACAGAAGGTTGCGGCGGTGGAAATTGGGTTTCGTGGTGCTCCTGGTTGGTTTCAGGGTACATGGGTATATATAGGAGGAAGAAGTAGGTTGGTGGAGCTGCGAGGGGCCCACGAGGGTGGGGGGCACGCCCAGGGGGTAGGCGTGCCTCCCTGCCTCGTGGCCTCCTCGTTGATTTCTTGACGTCCACTCCAAGTCCTCTGGATCACGTTTGTTCCAAAAATCACGCTCTCGAAGGTTTCATTCCATTTGGACTCCGTTTGGTATTCCTTTTCTGCGAAACTGAAATAGGCAAAAAAACAACAATTTACACTGGGCCTTGGGTTAGTAGGTTAGTCCCAAAAATAATATAAAAGTGTATTGTAAAGCCCATTAAGCATCCAAAACAAAATATATAATAGCATAGAACAATCAAAAATTATAGATACGTTGGAGACATATCATCCAGCATGGTTTGATCATTACGAGAAAGCCGAGCATAAAAGTTCTCAATAATAATTTCTCTTGAGAACTCATGATTGGGGCATGAATATTACATTGACTTAAGCCTCCCCCAAGCTAGAGCGTTACTTTCTCCTTCACGAGGCCAAAAATTATATATATGATTCCGATCACGATGAACTAGATGCATAGGATAAATTTTTTGGTGGAACTCCAATTTCAAACGATTCCAATTCCATGATCCAATATCATCGCATAGCCTATACCATGCCAATGATTTTCCCTTCAAAGATAAAGGGAAAACCTTTTTCATCACCTCATCTCCGGGTAAACCTGCAAGCTTGAACAATCCACAAATTTGTTCTACATATATCAAGTGCATATTAGGATGTTCTGTTCCATCTCCTGCATAAGGATTAGCTAGCAGTTGTTCATATTAAACTAGCAGCTGCAATAGGTTGAGGGGCAATTAATTGTGGTTCCGGACGAGGTGAAGATACCCCGAACAAACCCCTCAAAGGATTGTTTTCCATAGTAACAAGTGACAATAAATTTCAGCACACTATATAAATGTTTCCTTACCAAATTCCACTTAACAAAGGCGCTTCACTCCCCGGCAACGGCACCAGAAAATAGCCTTGAAGACCCACAAGTATAGGGGATCAATTGTAGCTCTTTCCGACAAGTAAGAGTGTCAAATCCAACGAGGAGCAAAAGGAAATGACAAGTAGTTTTCAGTAAGATAATGTCTGCAAGTTCTGAAACTGTAAGTAGCGAGTAGTTTGGTAGCAAGATAATTTGTAACGAGCAAGTAACAATAGTAGCAATAAGTATGCAGCAAGGTAGCCCAATACTTTTAAGGCAAAGGACAGGCCAAAACGGTCTCTTATAATAAGCAAAGCATTCTTGAGGGTACACGGGAATTTCATCTAGTCACTTTCATCATGTTGGTTTAATTCGTGTTCGCTATTTTGATAATTTGATATGTGGGTGGACCGGTGCTTAGGTGATGTACCTACTTGACAAACCTCCTACTTATGATTAACCCTCCCGCAAGCATCCGCAACTACGAGAAAAGTATTAAGAATAAATTCTAACCATAGCATTAAACTTTTGGATCCAATCGGTCCCTTACAGAATAGTGCATAAACTGGGGTTTAAGTTTCTGTCACTCTCGCAACCCACCATCTATTTACTACTCCACAATGCATTCCCTTAGGCACAAATATGGTGAAGTGTCATGTAGTCGACGTTCACATGACACCACTAAGGGAATCACAACATACATACTATCAAAATATCGAACACATATCAAGTTCACATGATTACTTGTAACATGCTTTATCCCGTGACCTCAAGAACAAAAGTAGCTACTCACAAATAATCAACATGCTCACGATCAGAGGAGTATTAATATGCATAATGGATCTGAACATATAATATTCCACCAAATAAACCATATAGTAATCAACTACAAGATGTAATCAACACTAATAGTCACCCCCTAGCAACAATCTATAGTTCCGGTAACAAGATTGAATACAAGAGATGAACTAGGGTTTGAGATGAGATGGTGATGTTGAAGATGTTGATTGATATTGCCCTCCCCAAGATGGGAGAGTTGTTGGTGATGATGACGACGATGATTTCCCCCTCTGGGAGGGATGTTCCCCCGGCAGAATCGCTCCGCCGGAGGGCAAAAGTGCTCCTGCCCAAGTTCCGCCTCGAGACGGCGGTGCTCCGCCCCGAAAGTCTTCTCCTTATTTTTTTCTAGGTCAAAATGACTTATATAACAGAAGATGGGCACCGGAGGTGGGACGAGGAGGCCACAACCCACCAGGACGCGCCTGGGGGGCCTGGCGCGCCCAGGTGGGTTGTGGCCACCTGGTGGCCCCTTTCTGGTGTTTATTGGCTCCAGTATTTCTTAAATAATCCATAAAAAATCTCCGTGAAGTTTCAGCTCATTTGGAGTTGTGCAGAATAGGTGGCCTGACGTAGCTTTTTCAGGTCCAGATTTCCAGCTGCCGGAATCCTCCCTCTTGGTGTGTACCTTGCAAATTATGAGAGAAAAGGCATTAAAATTACTCCAAAAAGCATTATTATGGATAAAAACATTATAAATAACAGTAAGAAAACATGATGCAAAATGGACGTATCAGCGGCCATGGACCCAGCTGTCAGCATCTCCACTTACAGTCCTCTTCTAATGGCTGTCGTTTGTTGACCGCGTTGACGACGCCGTACTGCCCGAGAGCACCAAGGTGGTGGACGACGGCGCGACCTAGGAAGGGAACGACCCGGAGCTGGGGAATAAGCAGCAGTGGATGCCCATGCGGAGGGGAGTATGAGGGTTGACTTATTCGGCTGCGGTTTGAGGCTGCCGTCTCCGGAGAATAACAGGGGGTGTGGGTGAGTAGAGGAAAGGCCTGACCAGTAGTAGTATGGTCGGGCGGTGAGGCCTATGCGGCAGCACAGCCGGCCACGGGAGGCTAGTGCAGGCGGTACGGCGGGCGCAGGTTTGGGCAGCTGGAGCGACAAGACCAGAGGTTGAAGACGCAGCTTGGCCATTGGATTAACATCGAACGGTCAGTGCAGTTAGAATCACTTATTGACTAAGTTGACAAAGCCCTGCGTATGCGTTAACTTAGTAGGCCCACAAGTCAGCCTACAAATCTGGTGGGTCCAAGCTAGCAGGGGGAATCAATTTTTTTCGCGTAATAAAGTGGCAGTTCCTTGTGTGCGAAGATGTTTTCTAGTTTTGTATTTCTTCTATTTCGAGTTAGAATAAAAAGAAAACAATTTAGGATCTTCGGTGCAATCTATATTTTCACGAAAAGGATCATAATAAAGCTGGTGGGCCCCAGCTGTCACGGAGAGGAAACTTTTCATTTCTGCGTAATAAAGGAAGCACTTCCTTGCGTGTGAAGATGTAGCTGGTGGGTCAAACCTGTCAGGGGGAGAAATTATTTGTTTTCGCATAATACGGAGGGCACTTGCTGCGTGCGGCCATGGGCCATGTGCGTCCCTACTGTCAGCCAATCCACATACATGCCTCATCTGAGCCCCCCTCCCTGATCCAACGGATGGCTGGCCGCCAGTTACGTCGTTCCTTGCTGTGGGCAAGGCACTGGATCTCTGTCCCCGATGGCTGTCGTTTGTTGATAAAGTTGACCACCCCGCGCCGAGAGAACCTATGTAGTGAACGATGGTGAGTATTACGAAGGGAATGACCCGGAGCCGGCGAAGACACAGCAGTGGATGCCCACGCGGAGGGGAGTATGAGGGTTCACTGGTTCGGCTGCGGTGTGAAGCTACCGTCAGCGGTGAAGAACAGGAGGTGTTGGTGAGTAGAGGAATGGCCTGGACGACGTTTGGGACTAGAGTGGGCCGGTGAAGCCTGCGCGACAGCACAGCCGGCCACGGGAGGTGGTAGCAGGCGGTGGTTTGGGCGGCTGAAGCAAGAATATCCAAGATTGAAGAAGCACTACAGCCGTTGGATGGACATCCAACGACCACTGCTGCTAGAATCGTGTCTTGACTATAAGTTTACAAAGCCTTCTGTACGCCTTAGTAGGCCCACAAGCCTTCCGTACGCGTCACTGACTATAATTCTCAAAAAAATAGTAGGCCCACGAGTGAGCATCAGATCTGTGGCAGAGAACATATAGCCCATTTGCGATTTGTAATAGTGTACAACCCATTTTTGAATTCTAATGGAATTTACAACAACCCATTTACGGTCTGTTAAAATTACAGCCCATTTTCTAGCCAGGACAATGATTAATAATTTAAACCAACCTCTCAAAACAGAATTCAACCAAAAATCCCACATTTCGATGGGATCCAAAAAAAATTATCCCAAAATTTCGAGTCAGATTAAATATAATTTCAAAATGAATTTGTATTAGGTAAAAATCTAAAAAAATACTGCACGCGCAATAAGTAATGAAATGAAAATTTCCAAATTCAACAATAATATTTTTGAAACTAATTACCTACTTGGTGCGTTTTTGTATATTTATATCACCGTTTTTATAGTTACATCCCATTTATTATTTCTTAAAGCCAATTTTCTTGTTAGGTCTAATAGGAAAGATTTACAGCCCAGCAGGGCGGATAATAACAGGTTGACCTGGGTTGGGTATTCTGCAAAAAAGTATAGCTGGGCTAGCCATTTTCAGCTAGAAAAATAATAATATCTGGGCTGGTTATTTGGTCGGCATAAAATAATAGCTTGGGCTAGACGGGCCACGGCCCACCCAGTTGATACCCTGCTCCTCTGAACAACAACAAAAACATCTCTCAAGAAAAACTCCGCTTACACCTAAAAAAATACTACTCGAGCTGCTGGGTCCCAATTGTCGGCCGCTCCTTGTGCAATTCTCTCGTTTATTGACTATATAGGTTGACGATAGTGTGGGACCGTGATGTCAGGAAACCAGGAGGAAGAAAACAATTATATAGTTGTATATAATAAGGAGGAACTCGCGTACGTACGGCTATGGCCCTAGTGGGTCCCTACTGTTATCCAGTAAAAATAAAGTCATCTCATGAATCCTCATGTTCGTTGACCATGTTGACAATGCTCGGTGCCACGACGAGCGCAACAACTCGACGGACAACGAAGAGGGCCTCGTGGGCCCTACGGATGGTCTGATACAGCGCCCGCTCCTCATTCAGGAAGCTAGGATCATCAGACACCTATGATCACCTTCGAGAGACCGAGACGGCATGAACAGTAAGGTCGCGCTTGGGAGCTCTGGTTTATTTCACACCTGTATTAAGATACAAGTGTAATTTACTCGTCATCGGAAACAACGCGTAAAATACAGGCGTAATGAAATCGAGGGCCCGAGGTCTGTAACAAAAACCGGCGTGTTACGCATGTAATTTGAGAGACCAGTGTATATCTTAGTAGTCGAAATCGACCAACCAAGCGCTTCGCCCGAGACCATCTTCTTTTATTTACAAGCGTCAGTTTTACAAGCGGTTTTGGTTGGAAAACGACGATCCAATCACGGCCTAAGATGATGAGTTGGTCGGAAGATCATATGGTTTCACCTCTAACCTACCCGAGTTGTCGTATAGCCTATGAATGAAACATATGACAATGAACTTCTTAAGCATAGAAACAACAGAAGAGGATGATCTTCTTAACATGCAAATCACACGCATTAGCTCAACATGCAAAACAATATGAAGCATTATTCTCAGGAGGCACGGTGAATAGCTCGTGATGCCGCATGCCACAACATTCCAAGCTCAACTTTGCAATCAAACTCACAACGCCTGGCATTACATAGACAACATTCAGAACAAACTCTTAAAATACCTTACATAAGTCAACATTCATGTGACTATGCATCTCAGCAGAGTAAATATTTACTTCTGAACTGAAGACAGGAATAGGAAAAAACGATCGACGTTGCTCACAGCAAAGGGCGTCCCACTCAAAAATATCAAATGCATGTCTTCTGGCTAACATCAATGAGCAAAATTTGACAAGGTTTTCCAATTCCAATATATTAAACTAATGTCTTCTTGCTAACATCAATGATTAAACTTTGACAAGCTTTTCCCATTCAAAATATGTAATGCCTATGATTGTGGAACAGGCAGGGTTTGTCATCAGTTTGTCATCTGATAGTCCGGTGGCTCAAGGTGACAACGAATGATTAGAGAACCATTCCATGTATTGTGCATGATGAAGTATTATGGAGGACACGAACCATCTGAACATTTTGTGCAGTTCCACTAAAATCAAGCTGAGCATCCCTGTGGATTTCGTATTTATATGCTGCAAGAAAACAAAGACACATCAGCACACACATGAATATTGGCCCCAGTGTCAACCCACCAAACGGTGGACTAACAAACTGAAAGTACGGTAAACAGATTACCATACCCAGATGCCCCATCATTGTTGCTTAGAATGACATTCACAGACTTGGAGTCATGTCCTGGCTTGTACTTTTTTGGGCACTTTTTGCCCAGTGCACTCCACGTGCTGTAGAGTTTCCTATGATCTCTGTAGACTAGTCATGTCACAAGCGTCTACTAATACTCTGTAAAGCTTCTCGATCATTCCTTCTGTAATGTAGCGCATACAGTGGCTGCTTCTTTCTGCAAAGTGGTAAGACCAACTGGACCCACTAATGCAGCAGTTTGCCTTAGACACATTGGCTCCTTTTTTGCAGTTCAACTAAAATCAAAGTCGGAATAAAACTGAGCTTTAATTTTGATATCCCTGTAAGCAACAATAGGTATAAGGGAAACAATTACTGAGAAATAACGGTTGATGACTTGTACTCCTAGAAGAAAAACATCTACTGATCTACCTTATCTTAATGGGAAACAAAGCAGGAGAGTAGCAATTCTCAGTCAGTGTGATTCATTCATATTAACTGAGACATTATCCTAACAATGCCTTGTTTCAACATGTATAAAGATTGACAAAGCAGAAAAGTACCATTCCTAAAACAATGCGACTGATTCATTTTAACAGAGACATTATCTTAACAATACCTTGGTTAAACATGTAGAAAGAACTACAAAGCAGGATAGTACCATTTGTAAAACACTGTAACTGATATATAATAACAGAGACATTATCTGAACAATACATTTCTTAAACATGTACTCCGGCCGATCCCTAACAGAAATGGTACTCCCGCCGATCCCTAACAAGTGTTGCAGTTTTGAACTAAGATTCAGTAGTTAATTCTGAGGAAAGTCGGTAAGTCGGTACTGACCTTTCAAGACCAAGATTTGAAATAACTCGTGAGGAAGACCTGAAAGAGATCTCAACATCTATATGGAAATCCGGTCTCCTTTCGTGTAGTTCCACCAAAATTAAGCGAAGCAAAATGTCGCAATAGCAAGAAGTTGAATAGATATCCCTGTTTTAACAGAGGCAAAAAAGGATTCAATTACTGGCCAATAAAGGAGGATGAAACATGCAACCACAAAAATGGTACTCCCGCCAATCCCTAACAAGTGTTGCAGTTTTGAACTAAGATTCGGTAGTTAATTCTGAGAGTGACATTGCTTAACTTTACCAGCGGCATTAGATTAACAAAAAGCATAAACAGTTCGAGGGAGAGTGGGCGCAACAACAGCATGTGCGTCCATCTACTTATAAAGGGGGTGATGCAGAGTTTTGTTGTAACAAAGAAACAAGCAGCATGTCTGGGTTGGAACAATTTTTGCTCACTTAATGGTAAAAGACAGCAGTTCAATAACTTTAATTCAACATTTATCCAAAACAGTACCAATACAAGTAGCACAAGATCTCAAAGCACACTGCAGCATCATGTGGATGAAAGTCCGTACTGACCTTTCTTGACCAAGATTAGAAACAACTCGCGAGGAGGACTGGAAACATATCCCAACACATATATGAAAATCCGATCTCCTTTTGTGCAGTTCCACCAAAATTAAGCAAAGTCGCCAGTGTGACATTCAAGTTGAACTGCACAAAACACTCTTAAAACATAAGTGTTTCGCGTAGCGAAGCAAAATGTCGCAATAGCAACAAGTTTAATAGATATCCCTGTTTTAACAGAGGCAAAAAAGGAATAAATTACTGGCCAATAAAGGAGGATGAAACATGCGGCCAAAAAAATGGTAATCCCGCCAATACCTAATAAGTGTTGCAGTTTTGAACTAAGATTCAGTAGTTAATTCTGAGAGTGGCATTGCTTAATTTTACCAGCGGCATCAGATCAACAAAAAGCATAAACAGTTCCAGGGAGAGTGGGTGCAACAACAACATGTGCTTCCATCTACTTATAAAGGAGGTGATGCAGAGTTTGTTGTAGCAAAGCAACAAGCATCATGTCTGGGTTGGTCCCATTTTTTCACTACTTAATGGGAAAAGACAGCAATACAATAGCTTCAATTCAACATTTATTTAAAATAGTACCAATACAAGTAGCACAACATCTCAAAGCACACTACACAATCATGTGGATGAAGGCCTGTACTGACCTTTAATGAGATGACCAAGATAAAATATGAATCTACCAACACGAATAGGAAATCCAATCTCGTTTTGTGCAGTTGCACTGAAATCAGCAAAGTTGCCGGTGTGACATTTAAGTTCGCTATAGCAACAACTTAAATAGATATCCCTGTTTTAACAGAGGCAAAAAAGGAAACAATTACTGGCCAATAAAGGAGGATGAAACATGCGGCCACAAAAAGAAGCATCTACCTTATCT
Organism: Triticum aestivum; assembly: GCF_018294505.1. NCBI lineage: Eukaryota > Viridiplantae > Streptophyta > Magnoliopsida > Poales > Poaceae > Triticum > Triticum aestivum. The sequence goes on along the minus strand of NC_057811.1, from coordinate 408,094,260 downwards.
TGATGGAAAACAAAGTATAGGACAGTAGCATTTCTAAAAGGGTTGCATTGATTCATATTAACAGAGAAATTCTCTTAAAACAGTTCGGTAGTTAATTCTAAGAGTGGCATTGCTTAATTTTACCAGCAGCATTAGATTAAGAAAAAGCATAAATAGTTCCAGGGGAGAGTGGGCGCAACAACACCATGTGCTTCCATCTACTTATAAAGGGGGTGATGCAGAGTTTGTTGTAACAAAGAAACAAGCATCATGTGTGGGTTGGAACAATTTTTGCTCACTTAATGGTAAAAGAGAGCAGTTCAATAGCTTCAATTCAACATTTATCCAGAACAGTACCAATAAAAGTAGCACAATCTCAAAGCACACTGCATCGTGTGGATGAAAGTCGACCAAGATTTGGAACAACTCGCGAGGAGGATTTGAACGAAATCTCTCAACACATATATGGGAATCCGATCTCCTTTTGTGTAGTTCAACTAAAATTAAGCAAAGTAGCCGGTGTGACATTCATGTTGAACTGCACAAAACACTCTTGAAACAAAAGTCCTTCGCGTATCCAAGCAAAATGACGCAATAGCAACAAGTTGAATAGATATCCCTGTTTTAACGGAGGCAAAAAAGGAATCAATTACTGGCCAATAAAGGAGGGTGAAACATGCGGGCACAAAAAGAAGCATCTACCTTGTCTTGATGGAAAACAAAGTATAGGACAGTAGCATTTCTAAAACGGTTGCATTGATTCATATTAACAGAGAAATTCTCTTAAAATAACATTCATTAAAAATGTAATTTACTTTTAACAATGGCATTGCTTCAGTTTACCAGTGGCATTCTTAGATTAACAACAACAAAATAGTTGTATGGGAGATGGGACATGGGACATGGGACATGCCAGCACCATGTGCGTCCACACGTATAAATGAGTGATGCAGAGTATGTTGCCAAGTAGCATATCTGCGTTGGTCCCATATTTGTTCTCTTTGAACCTTTTTCCTATGTGAGGGCAGCAAATCTACTCCTGCACAAACTACCCGACCCCCCCCAGTTTCTTTCCTTTTCCAACAAAGAGGTAGATTCCTTATAGATGTGTGTACTGGGTTACCCCCTTTTTCCCTTTTCGACCAACAAAGCGGCTGGATAGCCAGTCTATACTACTTTCCGTCCCTCCTTTCCTCATTGAACCACGTCCTAGATTCATGATCCACCCCACCGCACCCTTCTTTCCTCTTTGAACCAAGACCTAGATTGGACTATAGAATCGTAAAAGATCCGCATGCAGCTAGAGCAATGACGGTTTCAAAGAAACTTATGCATTAGGGTCGTCGGGATGCGGCGGGAGGCCGGATCTGCCCACACTACGTACGGCAGCGAGGAAGAAGGGGTCGGTGGACCTCCCGCACAGGCGCTGGGTGAAAGAGAACAGCACATCCGGCAGTAGATTGCCTCCCTCGCCGAAGGCGATAGAGTGAACGCTGCACCTCCTCCCCTTCCCGGTGCGACGGGATCCGGACGCCTCCTTCACCAGCTGTGAGGGGGGAGAGAGAGATAGAGGCCAACGCAGTCTTGTTTAGATCTAGTGAAGAGGGTGAGAGACTGTGAATATAGCAAACTCTAGCAAAGGAACACTGAGCCTCCAGCGTGTATATATATGTAGTGCGGCAAGAGTGTGGCGAGTGCAAACCCTAGCGAACAATCGCTGAGGCTCCACCTTATATAGTACTACATATATACTGTAGTACAGACTGAGCTCCGGTGCCTTAACTACACCTGCCTTTGGCTGTATGACAGGTGGGCCAGCCACATTTTGGGCCCACCTGTCATACACCCAAAGGCAGGTGCACTAAGTCAATGAAGCTGCGTCCATATAGTACCCGAGTATACTACTAATATATAGTGGAGTGGTTTTCTTATTCTCTCCATAACAATCATTTTAAATTGTGTAAGTACGAAACGAAACTCTTTATTTAACATACAGTGAAGAAAACTACTACTTCCGACGAACTAACGATCCACGCGTCCTGGTCGCACTTCCTGTCCTTCACGTGCGGTACACTACCCTCCCTTAAGTGAACAACCACACATGCGCCAAATTGTCGGAAGCCCGCATGCAGCGACATGGGGAGCTGGACCAGTACAAGAAGTTATACCTCAGGTGGGTGAGATGTCGCTTAGGCGGGTGGGCTGGATCTGCCCACACGACGGCAGCAAACAAGGGCGCGGAGGACCTTCGCCCGCGCCAGCGCCGGCTCCAAGAGGACGGTGTGCATCGGCTTCCTCCATCGCTGATGTCTACTACGCAACCTTCTTCTTGTAGACGTTGTTGGGCCTCCAAGTGCAGAGGTTTGTAGGACAGTACCAAATTTCCCTCAAGGGATGACCTAAGGTTTATCAATCCGTGGGAGGCGTCGGATGAAGATGGTCTCTCTCAAACAACCCTGCAACCAAATAACAAAGAGTCTCTTGTGTCCCCAACACACCCAATACAATGGTAAATTGTATAGGTGCACTAGTTCGGCGAAGAGATGGTGATACAAGTGCACTATGGATGGTAGATATAGGTTTTTGTAATCTGAAAATATAAAAACAGCAAGGTAACAAGTGGTAAAAGTGAGCGTAAACGGTATTGCAATGCTAGGAAACAAGGCCTAGGGTTCATACTTTCACTAGTGCAAGTTCTCTCGGCAATAATAACATAATTGGATCCTATAACTATCCCTCAGCATGCAACAAAGAGTCACTCCAAAGTCACTAATAGCGGAGAACAAACGAAGAGATTATTGTAGGGTACGAAACCACCTCAAAGTTATCCTTTCCGATCGATCTATTCAAGAGTCCGTAGTAAAATAACATGAAGCTATTCTTTCCGTTCGATCTATCATAGAGTCCGTACTAGAATAACACCTTAAGATACAAATCAACCAAAACCCTAATGTCACCTAGATACTCCAATGTCACCTCAAGTATCCGTGGGTATGAGTATACGATATGCATCACACAATCTCAGATTCATCTATTCAACCAACATAAAGAACTTCAAAGAGTGCCACAAAGTTTCTACCGGAGAGTCAAGACGAAAACGTGTGCCAACCCCTATGCATAAGTTCACGAGGTTACGGAACTCGCAAGTTGATCACCAAAACATACATCAACTGGATCACGTGAATATCCCATTGTCACCGCAGATAAACACATGCAAGACATACATCAAGTGTTCTCAAATGCTTCAAGACTCAATCCGATAAGATAACTTCAAAGGGAAAACTCAATCCATTACAAGAGGGTAGAGGGGGAGAAACATCATAAGATCCAACTATAATACCAAAGCTCGCGGTACATCAAGATCGTGCCGAATCAAGAACACGAGAGAGAGAGAGAGAGATCAAACACATAGCTACTAGTACATACCCTCAGCCCCGAGGGTGAACTACTCCCTCCTCATCATGGAGAGCGCTGGGATGATGAAGATGGCCACCGGTGAGGGATCCCCCCTCCGGCAGGGTGCCGGAACAGGGTCCCGATTGGTTTTTGGTGGCTACAGAGGCCTGCTGTGGCGGAACTCCCGATCTAGGTTTATTTCTGGGGGTTTCTGTATTTATAGGAATTTTTGGCGTAGGTCTCACGTCAGGGGGGGGTCTCCGAGTCATCCACGAGATAGGGGCGCACGCCTAGGGGGGTGGGCGCGCCCTCCACCCTCGTGGATGGCTCGGGACTCTTCTGGCCCAACTCCTTTACTCCGGGGGCTTCTTTTGGTCCATAAAAAATCATCAAAAATTGGCACGTCAATTGGACTCCTTTTGGTATTCCTTTTCTGTAAAACTCAAAAACAAGGAAAAAACAGAAACTGGCACTGGGCTCTAGGTTAATAGGTTTGTCCCAAAAATCATATAAAATAGCATATAAATGCATATAAAACATCTAAGATGGAGAATATAATAGCATGAATACTTCATAAATTATAGATACGTTGGAGACGTATCAGCATCCCCAAGCTTAATTCCTGCTCGTCCTCGAGTAGGTAAATGATAAAAGAAATAATTTATGAAGTGTGAATGCTAGCAGGTGCACAAGTTTAATCAATGATAATTTCAATCACCTTTTCTAGCATCATTATATGTCATAACAGTAGCTCATCTCATTAAACTTCTCATGATCAAGTAACAAGCTATTCACATGTTAAAGCATATACCATAAACTTTCTTGAAAACTAACAAACTACATTCTCAGTCATCAAACAATTGCAATTCATCTTATTTTCGGGAAGGTTCTATGTAAGAGCTTTGATTTAGCAAATCCCACATACTCAACTATCATATAGTCTTCCATGATTGCGACCACTCAAAGCATATTTTTAGAACAAATAGCATCCATCGAACACAGAGAAAGATAGGGGTTTAGTGTTTCGCCTCCCAACTTACTTATCATATAGATAATTGTCAACAATAATAATGCATGATGAAATATATTTGAATGGCCATATATGCTTAGATGTTCCCCCATCACATGATGCTTTCCAACTAAAAAGTAGGTTGGAATGAGAAGGAATACTGCTGACTCTTGCATAAAAGTAAAAGATAGGCCCTTCACAGAGGGAAGCAGGGATTTGCAGAGGTGCCGGAGCTCGAAGCTTTAAAATAGAGATGAAAATAATTTTGAGAGGTATGCTTTCATTGCCAACATAACGACCAAGAGTTCCCAATATCTTCCATACTAGATACATTATAGGCCGTTCCCAAACAGAAAGGTAAATAATTTACTCCCCCTCCACCAACAATCACACTCCACGGCTTGTCCGAAACAACGGGTGCCGTCCAACTATCAACAATCCTGGGGGAGTTTTGTTTAAATTATTTGCGATTTTGTTTTTGATCTTTTGATCATAGGACTGGGCACCCCAGTTACAAGCCATTTTCTCATGAATGATGAGCGGAGTCCACTCATCGTGAGAATAACCCACTAGCATGGAAGATACTGACAGCCCCTTGTCGCTACATGAGCGATTCGGGCATACAAAACAGATTATTATTTGAAGGTTTAGAGTTTGGCACGTGCAAATTTACTTGGAACGGCAGGTAAATACCGCATATAGGTAGATATGGTGGACACTCATGGAAGAAACTTGGTTCAAGGAATTCGGATGCACAAGCAGTATTCCCGCTTAGTGCAGATATTTTGGCTAGCAAAGGATTCTAAATAGCAAGCACCACATGTTAGAGGATCCATAACAATATAACTTCTATACAAATATACCCAAGCATAACTCATTATGTTGTCTTCCTTGTCCAACTTCAACTAATTTGCTCAGGTTTGAAAATAATTAATGGGGCTCACAATCAGAGAAGATGTCCAAGATAGTATATTTATATGTGAAATCTCTCTTCCTTCAATATTCTTTCATGAATTGTTCAAGTGACCAATACAATGTTTGCGAACCTTCAATAAATTTACCACCTCTACTTCTTATATGTGAAGTCATTACTCCCCGCGGGATAAGAATATGAAACATATATAATTTCATATTTACGATATTCAAATCATTCAACCATTTACTCATAGGATATAAGTGAAGCACACGAGTAAATGACAAACTACTCCAAAAAGATATGAGTGAAGATCAATGAGTAGTTAAATAATTATGTAGCTATGTGATGACTCTCTCTCATTTAAGAATTTCAGATCTTGGGATATTATTCAAACAGCAAGCAAAACAAAATAAAACGACATTTCAAGGATGGCACTCATCATGTGAAGAAGCAAAAACTTAGGTTCAACCGAAACTAATCGATAATTGTTGAAGAAGAAAGGTGGGATGCCTACCGGGGCATCCCCAAGCTTAGATGCTTCAGACTTCTTGAAATATTATCTTGGGGTGCCTTGGGCATCCCCAAGCTTGAGCTTTTGTGTCTCCTTAATTCCTTTCATATCGCGGTTTCCCTAAATCTCAAAAACTTCATCCACACAAAACTCAACAAGAACTCGTGAGATAAGTTAGTATAAACCAATGCAAAAACCTTATCATTTTCTACTGTAACAAATCACTAAAATTATTATTCAATATTTCATACTAAATGCCTCTGCATATTTAATACTCCTATCCTCAAATAGAATCATTAAACAAGCAAACATATGCAAACAATGCAAACATAACAGCAATCTGCCAAAACAGTACAGTTTGTAAAGAATGCAAGATTCATCATACTTCCCTAACTCCAAAAATTATTAAATTGTACCACACTGTAGAAAATTTATCAGAGCTTATTATGCAAAAAGTTTCAACATTTTATCATATTCTGGCTTTTCTAGGGAATTTTTGCAATAGCGATAAACTTTCTGTTTTGAAACAGCAACATGTATACTTGCAAAATGAGCATGGTAAAGGCTATCCTTGACATTTTTATTGAAAATAAAGATGAAAAACATTATTCTAAATAACAGCAAGCAAATCCTATCAAAATAAAATGACGCTCCAAGCAAAACACATATCATGTGGTGAATAAAAATGTACCTCCAAGTAAAGTTACCGATGAACGAAGACGAAAGAGGGAATGCCTTCCGGGGAATCCCGAAGCTTAGGCTCTTGGTTGTCCTTGAATATTACCTTGGGGTGCCTTGGGAATCCCCAAGCTTAGGCTCTTGCCACTCCTTATTCCATAGTCCATCGAATCTTTACCCAAAACTTGAAAACTTCACAACACAAAACTTCACAGAAAACTCGTAAGCTCCGTTAGTATAAGAAAATAAATCACCACTTAGGTACTGTTGTGAACTCATTATAAATTCATATTGGTGTAATATCTACTGTATTCCAACTTCTCTATGGTTCATACCCTCCGATACTACTCATAGATTCATCAAAATAAGCAAACAACACAATGAAAACAGAATCTGTCAAAAAAGAACAGTCTGTAGTAATCTGTATCAACCGTATACTTATGGAACTCCAAATATTCTGAAATAAATTGGTGGACGTGAGGAATTTATCTATTGATCATCTGCAAAAAGAATCAACCTAAAATCTCTCCCCAGTAAAAAATGGCAGCTAATCTCGTGAGCGCAAAAGTTTCTGTTTTTTACAGCAAGATCGCATAGACTCCACCCAAGTCTTCCCAAAGGTTCTACTTGGCATAAACACTAATTAAAACATAAAACCACATCTAAACAGAGGCTAGATGAATTACTTATTACTCCCTCTGTCCCAAAATATAAGAATGTTTTTAACACTACACTAGTGTCAAAAACGTTCTTATATTGTGGGACGGAGGGAGTACTAAACAGAAGCAAAAGGCAAAGAACAAAAACAAAATTGGGTTGCCACCCAACAAGCACTATCGTTTAACGCCCCTAGCTAGGCATTATGATTTCAATGATGCTCACATAAAAGATAAGAATTGAAACATAATGGGAGCATCATGAAGAATATGAATAGAACATTTAAGTCTAACCTACTTCCTATGCATAGGGATTTTGTGATCAAACAACTTATGGGAACAATAATCAACTAGCATAGGAAGCAAAACAAGCATAACTTTAAAACTTTAAGCACATAGAGAGGAAACTTGATATTATTGCAATATGTAGAAGCATATGATCCTCTGTCATAATAATTTTCAGTAGCATCATGAATGAATTCAACCATATAACCAGGACATAAAGCATTCTTTTCATGATCTACTTGCATAGAAATTTTACTACTCTCCACATAAGCAAATTTATTCTCATCAATAGTAGTGGGAGAAAACTCAACAAAATAACTATCATGTGAAGCATAATCCAATTGAAAATTAAAATCATGATGACAAGTTTCATGGTTATATTTAATCTTTATAGCATACGTGTCATCACAATAGTCATCATAAATAGGAGGCATGCTTTCATCATAATAAATTTGCTCATCAAAACTTGGGGGACTAAACATATCATCTTCATAAAACATAGCATCCCCAAGCTTGTGGCTTTGCATATCATTAGCATCATGGGTATTCAAAGAATTCATACTAACAATATTGCAATCATGCTCATCATTCAAAGATTTAGTGCCAAACATTTTAATGCATTCTTCCTCTAGCAATTGAGCACAGTTATCGGAATCCTTATTTTCACGGAAGACGTTAAAAAGATCAAGCATATGAGGCACCCTCAATTCCATTTTTTTGTAGTTTTCTTTTATAGACTAAACTAGTGATAAAACAAGAAACTAAAAGATTCGATTGCAAGATCTAAAGATATACCTTCAAGCACTCACCTCCCCGGCAACGGCGCCAAAAAAGAGCTTGATGTCTACTACGCAACCTTCTTCTTGTAGACGTTGTTGGGCCTCCAAGTGCAGAGGTTTGTAGGACAGTAGCAAATTTCCCTCAAGTGGATGACCTAAGGTTTATCAATCCGGGGGAGGCGTAGGATGAATATGGTCTCTCTCAAACAACCCTGCAACCAAATAACAAAGAGTCTCTTGTGTCCCCAACACACCCAATACAATGGTAAATTGTATAGGTGCACTAGTTTGGCGAAGAGATGGTGATACAAGTGCAATATGGATGGTAGATATAGGTTTTTGTAATCTGAAAATATAAAAACAGCAAGGTAACAAGTGGTAAAAGTGAGCGTAAACGGTATTGCAATGCTAGGAAACAAGGCCTAGGGTTCATACTTTCACTAGTGCAAGTTCTCTCAACAATAATAACATAATTGGATCATATAAGTATCCATCAGCATGCAACAAAGAGTCACTCCAAAGTCACTAATAGCGGAGAACAAACGAAGAGATTATTGTAGGGTACGGAACCACCTCAAAGTTATCCTTTCTGATCGATCTACTCAAGAGTCCGTAGTAAAATAACATGAAGCTATTCTTTCTGTTCGATCTATCATAGAGTTCGTACTAGAATAACACCTTAAGATACAAATCAACCAAAACCCTAATGTCACCTAGATACTCCAATGTCACCTCAAGTATCCGTGGGTATGATTATACGATATGCATCACACAATCTCAGATTCATCTATTCAACCAACACAAAGAACTTCAAAGAGTGCCCCAAAGTTTCTACCGGAGAGTCAAGACGAAAACGTGTGCCAACCCCTATGCATAAGTTAACGAGGTTACGGAACTCGCAAGTTGATCACCAAAACATACATCAAGTGGATCACGTGAATATCCCATTGTCACCACGGATAAGCACATGCAAGACATACATCAAGTGTTCTCAAATCCTTAAAGACTCAATCCGATAAGATAACTTCAAAGGGAAAACTCAATCCATTACAAGAGAGTAGAGGGGGAGAAACATCATAAGATCCTACTATAATAGCAAAGCTCGCGGTACATCAAGATCGTGCCAAATCAAGAACACGAGAGAGAGAGAGAGAGAGAGAGAGAGAGAGAGAGATCAAACACATAGCTACTGGTACATACCCTCAGCCCCGAGGGTGAACTACTCCCTCCTCGTCATGGAGAGCGCCGGGATGATGAAGATGGCCACCGGTGAGGGATCCCCCCTCCGGCAAGGTGCCGGAACAGGGCCCCGATTGGTTTTTGGTGGCTACAGAGGCTTGCGGTGGCGGAACTCCCGATCTAGGTTTATTTCTAGGGGTTTCTGTATTTATAGGAATGTTTGGCGTAGGTCTCACGTCAGGGGGGCTCTCCGAGTCATCCACGAGATAGGGGCCCACGCCCAGGGGGTGGGCGCGCTCTCCATCCTCGTGGACGGCTCGGGACTCTTCTGGCCCAACTCTTTTACTCCGGGGGCTTCTTTTGGTCCATAAAAAATCATCATAAAGTGGCACGTCAATTGGACTCCGTTTGCTACTCCTTTTCTGTAAAACTCAAAAACAAGGAAAAAACAGAAACTGACACTGGGCTCTAGGTTAATAGGTTTGTCCCAAAAATCATATAAAATAGCATATAAATGCATATAAAACATCTAAGATGGATAATATAATAGCATGAATACTTCATAAATTATAGATACGTTGGAGACGTATCAATTGCCGATGGTGACAACGTCAACGCTGCACCTCCTCACCTCCCGCTGTGGACGGGATTCGGCCGGATCTGTGACCACCGGTGAGGAGAGAGATAGAGTGGACACTATCATCTTGTTTTGATATGGAGAGGGTGAGAGAGTGAGACGCGAGAAACCCTATCAAACGAGAGGCTATATATACAATGGAGTACAAAAATCTCTCCATAGCAGTGGTTTCAAATAGAATACGTGCGTTCACGGAAAATAGAAACGAAAACTGGCGGACAATTTTTTAACGTACCAAGAAAGAAAACTCGATCAAAAACACGCCCCCGCTTCCAGGTCGCGAGAGTTGTCGCGCACACACAGATAGACATAGACATGCATATCCGTGTTTACGTAAAATTCCATCTCCATCTCCATCTCCATCTCCAATCATATTTGTCCAACTCGCACATTATTTGCGTTGTTAATTATGTACGCAGCAATATTAACGTACAACATCTCTTGTTTGCGGGCGTCCGGACTGCTGCCACGCCCGCTCCTGACCAACCCGAACCCTCTTCATCACCCGCGCGTGCTTCCCACCCGAAACTGTCAGTGCCGCATTCATGCCCGGCCAGAGCGAACACAACCTCTCACTGGCGCCAGCATTGAAGCGGCGCGCCGGCCGAGAGAGCGTCGCCCGCACCGCTTCCCGGTGCACGCGACTGCTCCGCGTTCAAAGGTCGCAATAGCCGGCCACAACATGCATGTAAAAAGTTCTTGGGAGTCCGTGCTACAGCTAGCTATCCTCCCCCAACTCATCAATCTCTTCCAGTAGTGCTAGTACTCCACGGTGCGATCCATCGACAAGCAGGCGGGAAAGTTATCGTATACTCGGTTTGCGATGAGTGGCATGCCGAGCGACCGTGTGGGGTGGAGTCGTGGAGGAGGGTGAGACAAGAACGCGACAGACGTGATTTAAAAATTGGTTTTGCTCGATGGCGCGATCCAACAAAAGGAAACGTTGGTTTCACTCCGTTTCCATTTTTTCTCCGGAAAAACGGAAACTTTCCACTCCATTTTCATTCCTACTCCAAGGTTGCCCCGTTACAACATTCCATCAAATACAAAGGAAAACTAACACGCATGCTGATGCATCTCAATGATTCACAGATCATAGCCAATATTTACTTCACAACTAAAGACAAAAGTTGTGAGAGCGTGTACAAAAGAAAAACTACTGATGGGGTCACTACGACTTAAACCCTAAACCCTAAACAAGATTTAATTTCATGGCTAGGTAGAACTTGTTGAAGGAAAGACAGCTGGCACCCTCGGATCATACGATGCTTTTGTGCAGTTCCACTAAAATCGAGCTGAGCATCCCTGATGGCAAATATATTGAAGAAGTGTGATTAGAATAATAGTACTGACACTAGTTCATGAGACATAAACTCATCACAAATAGAAGCCAGTAGAAGTAGAGAAAGATCGAGATGGAGATGGAGCTATGTGGGGAGCTGCGGCAGTGGAGCAAGCCGGCTCCAAAAGGAAGATGTACCTAGGACGTCGGGTTGTAGCTAGAAGGGTGGTTGGGACGCGGCATCAGCCCATACCGTGGGGACCCCCGATTGGGACGCACCGACTGTGGGTTTTCTCCCTCGCCGATGTCGACCGCGTCTACGCAGAACATCATTCCCTTCCCCTAGTGGTGAGATCAGGCCAGATATATGACCAGCAGTGTGGCCACCGTCGTTCTATGCTTGTGAAGAGAGCAACCCAAGCAAGCAGGCTTGTAGCTTAGGCTCCTGCTAGTGTATATATAGTGGTTTTCTTTTTCTCTCCATATCAACCATTTTATACTGCGTACGTGTCATTGAAGAGTGAAATGATGGTTGCTTCTTCCGACTAACTTACTGTCTGATTTGACTGCTCCTTAGTGGCCCCTACATGTACTCCCCCTACGTGTATGACCGTTCCCGAGTCTCACTTGTACTTATCTCTATTTTCTTGCATGACACGTAGATAGGATGCGCATAGAGGAATTTTGTTACTGCATGTTGTTACGCAGTACTACTAGTACCTACTCCCTCCTTCCGGTTCACTACTGGTACTCCCTCCGTCCCGGCTTATTGGTCCCCTTTGTACTCAATTCATGGGCTCGTTTTCCTCAAGAAATTGTCTTTACCAACATATTAATATCAGGAATGCGTGCGTGAATAACGAATGATTAAACCTTGCATGCAACATTTTGACAAAGCATTGACTTATGAACATGTGAATGTGAGGGACTACAACCACGTGCATGCATGCAACAGTCACACGTACACATGGATGCAAAAACGCGCGCGACGCCCTAATGCATGCATGTCCGAGCACACGACGGAACACACACGGTCGCGCTCAAGTGCTCAACCTACACGTGCATCCACACACATACTCAGCCAGGGTGAGCTAGTGACCATATAAACACCGGAAAATGTATATATTGAGCGCAATGAGCGTATTATCAAGTCCACTGACCGTATTTTTACAAATATACAGTGACAGACAATGTATTTATCTCGTTTGAAATTAAGCCATATTAACCGGAAAGGAGGTAGTATGGACTAGCATTACTTTGTTGTGTCTCGTCAACTTGCCGAACGAGGAGAAGCTTGCAGGACGGGAGAAGCTTGCGCGTGGTGTCTCACAGGACAAGGAGAAACTTTTGACTAATGCAAGCTCTCCCTCGCTCAGGCGGTGGACGTGCAACAGTTAATTCGGTGTCAGATTGCCAGAAGCATACACTATACTAGTACTATTCTTGTTCAACTTCCCGAAGAGGCGAACAACCAAGCGCAAAGTTTACTAGTACTAGTACTACTACTATAGAGGTATGTACTACTACTAGAAACCGGATGGAGGAGCATTTGCACTCTTATTTTATTTTAAAATGTGATCTTCAACACATTTGGTTCTCTTCGAGGGTTCTCGCATGTGATAATGGAAGTTGATTGCATGGAACACTTGCCACAATTCTCGCTTAATTCTGGCTCATATCCTGTTACAAATAGGAGCGCTCGGTAATATTTTCCCTTTTTTGTTATTCAGCATGTAAACGGGTCAGCAAACGTTGCGACGCATCTTTGTGCGAACTGTGCTTGCTGCACTTCGAATGTGGTCGAGAGCTGGCTTGATGAAACACCTCGCTTCCTTCTTCTTTTTTGCGGGGTACCTCGCTTCCTAGTGACCAGTCTCTTGGATGATCACCCTAAGGATGCTTATATATGAATAAAGCTATCTCATTTACCCGCAGAAAAGATTAAGCCATATTAACCAGAAAGGAGGGAGTATGGACTAGCACTACTTTTTGGTAAGTCCCGTCAACTCGCAGAACGAGGAGAAGCTTGCAGGACAAGGTGAAGCTCGCTTACGCCTTCTGACTAATGCAACCTACCCTCGCCCAGGCGGTGGACATGCAGCAGTTCATTTGGTGTCAGATTGCCAGAGGCATACACTATAGTACCCAACATGCAGAGTACCATCATTGTTCGACTTCACAAAGAGGCGAAGAGCCAAGCGCAAGGTTTAGTAGTACGAGTAGTACTACTACTAGAACCGCATGGTGGAGCGTCTTTACTCTTATTTTATTTTAATCTCTGATAAAGTACACATTTATTCGGGAGAAGGGCGGAAAACGGCAGATATATAGTAGTATTAAAAAACATCGAACATGTAATGATGATATCGATCAACGATGCTTGAATATACCTTGGCCTCCGTGCTAGCCCGTCTGTGTGTTCTCGCTCCTCGTCTCTCTCAAGGAACGGCGGGTTGGCCATTTTGTCGGCTTGAATATATCTTGGCCTCCGTGCTAGCCCGTCTGTGTGTTCTCGCTCCTCGTCTCTCGCAAGGAATGGCGGGTTGGCCATTTTGCCGTCAATTGAGACCAGTTTGCTCACACTCCGGTCCCACATGTCAGTGATATGCCAAGAGGAAGTGGGTTGACCGGCTGGCCATACGCGTACTTGGTTTTGCACCTTCATACTACTCCTCCCTCCGTCACAGTTTACACGGCGCGCTTAATTCTGATGCATTTCTCTCCATGCATTTCCACCACTAGAGAGACTTTAGACGCGTTTGGTTTAATGCTCAATTAATTAGGGCGTGGTAACCGCAATCAAGTCCACAATTTTCTCTCGGTGTACTACGGAGTGGAGTAAGTGCATGCATGTGTGCACCCGGGGTGGAAGCACTGCATGCATGTGTGTACGCATTATTTCCTCTAGTAATAGACGCCGTGCTATAACTACGAATGCTATTTTTCAGGCCGATCGCTAGTCGCCTTGGTCCCAGAGATTGTTTTTTTAAGCGCGCTCTATAAACAGTGACAGATGGAGTAGTATGAGCAGATTCAAAGAAGAGCGTATTGATGGTTGCTTCTTCCGAGCAACTTACAGTAGGAAAGGTGGGGCTTATGATTTGACTGCTCATTACTCACTATTAGTGCGGCGCAACGACCGGGATGAGTCTCCCATGCGGTTGTGCACTACTCCCTCCGTTCTTAAATATACTCTGGAGTATTTGTCTTTCTAGAGATTTCAACGAGTGACTACATACGAAGCAAAATGAGTGAATCTACACTCTAAAATATGTCCATTTGAAATATGTAAAAAGATAAATATTTAGGGATGGAGGAAGTATAATTTTGTGCATGGCACATGGACACGGATGCTGAAGAGGCTTCTGGCAATGCTATCAAGCTTCCAGCATTTGTTTACATAATCGACGTACTATACAAATAATTTTCCAGCGACATGAAATTTTAAAATGCTTTGAGCTTTCAGCTTTTGTTTCGTGTGTCTTGCCATCCATGCTCTTTCAGAAACAATAAAAAACTAACTTCCTTGCTAATGCATCTCAATGTTTAGCAGATCAGAGCTAATATTTACATCGCAACTGAAGACAAAGTTGTGAGAAGGTGTTAAATTAAAATTGATCCATGCTTTCATTGGCAGCGACGTCCCCCGAGCTCTGTCTAAATCAACAAGGCATGTTGGGAAAAAAGTAGCTGTCTGGAGCATGCAACATTCCGATCATTTTGTGCAGTTCCACTAAAATAGAGCTGAGCGTCCCTGTTCCAAAGATATTAAGTGTGATTACAATAATAGTGGACTGCTGATGAAACAATAAAGACACAAATAGAAGCCAGTCACCTTTGCAGTCTCTCTTAAGACTAACTAGTTGGAGAAGATTAAGCAAATAGTTGGAGAAGATTAGGCTCGGAGTTGGATGAGGAGGACAGAGCAAAACCAATCTCCCTTTGTGCAGTCGCACTGAAATGTAGAGGCGTTGCCCATCTGACATTTTAGTACAACTGCACAAAACACTCTTAAGAAAAAAGTGATTTGTGCAGTTCACCAAAAGGTCGCAATAGCGACGAGGTGAAATGGATAGCTCTGTTTGCAAAAAAGAGGTAGAAAGGAAACAATTACTGGCCAATAACAGCTGATGACACATACGACGACAAAAAAGAAGCATATTCCTTGTCCTAAGGAAAGATAAGAACACGGTTGTGTTTGTCTAAAACGGTGTGAGGACGAGATTGCAATATGGAAAGTATGCCGGACGAGCTACGTTTTGGGCAAAGAACTTTGGAAGATCCACATGCAGCGACGTGGGAAGACGGGCAGTGGAGCAAGGCCGGAGGGGATGCCTGGGGGTTGTCGGGATGTAACTAGGTGAGCGGCGACGGGCGGGATCTGCCCATACTGCGGCAGCGAGCAGGTGGCGTATGCACTACCACGCCGGAGCTTGGTTAGAGAGAACGGCGAGTACCGCAGATCGGGACGTGCTGCTTCGGCGCCGTCGAACGGAGAAACAATGCACATCCTCCCTTTCCGCCGGTGGACGGGATGCGGCCGGATCAGTGACCAACGGTGAGAGAGAGAGAGGCCACTGCCACCTTGTGTGAGATACTCTAAAGAGAGACTAACCCAGGCAGGCAGGCTCCATTGTATATAGTGGAGCGGACTAGCTTTTTCTCCATAAAAATCATTTTATATTCTGTGCACGTGCCATTGAGTGATATAACTTTATTTAAAAATAACGCGCCAACGCATCAAGTCGAACTTTGTTTCGTGCATGCGTGGTACACGACCTCCGTAGGTAAACAACCGCTACACGCGTTCAAATTAGCACATGGGATGCCATTTCGTACAAAAATGAGCTCCACCATGTACCCGCGCGGGTGTGGCTGGGCACGAAGCGTGAGTATGTGCACCTATTCTCTTCGTGTACATACACCACCTACATGGGGTTGTGTGAGAGAGATACAAACGTAGAGAGATATAGTGTGTGGGTTCGTGAGTGCTTTTTGGGGGGGGTTGAGAAATAGTCAAGCAATATATGTGGATGATATTTCAATCAAAAATGTAACATATGCAATGTGTGTGAAATAGAGTCCTGGATATATCATATATAGAGAGGGGGCGATCCACGAGAAGAGAGTGGAGGTATCATTGGCTTGAAGTATCCATAGAATCGAAGAGAGGGATGATGTGTGTGTGTGCGCGCGCGCGATCAATAAAGAGTGCCATCGAATTTGTGTGTGCCCACGTCAAAGATATAGGGTGGCTGGCCTACTGGAACGTGAGAGGGGACAGGTGCAGTTTGTCTCTGTGGCATGGATACCTACCTACAGCGCTTGACTATCGGTGTGTGGTGGGGGGAGACCTAATTAACTATAGAGGTACAATGGCTGGTATATGTGTGGAGGAGGAGAGAGGCCTACCTTATGTATTGAGGGAGATCGATCGACATCCATGCATATGTGTAGGAGAGGAATAAGGTTGGGAGAGAGACAGAGCTAGAGTGTTGGAGGGGGTGGTGGTGGAGTTGCTTCTAACAAATGGTGGGAGAGGCTTGCTAGACAAACGGAGGGCACGCCTGCAATATCAATAAGAGAGCGGATGGCTGCCTTTCTATGCACGTGCGTGTGAGTGATGGTTTAGGAGGCATGCACGAATGATGAGGGGGGCGATATGGCTGTGGTATGCAGACGTAACTACATAGGAAGATCAATCGTCCTTTGTCAGAGAAAGGAGAGACATAAATTGTGAGGTACGTCGATCGATGGGTGGGGGGGCGGGAAATAGTTAAAGTCGACCTAGGTATATGTAGGGAGATTGATCGCTATACATGCATGTATGTGTTAGAAGCAAATAAGGCTCGGGGAGAAGGATAGAGAGAGGGATGCATCTAGGAGGTGGTGCGAGAGGCATACTGTATCGAGGGGGAAGGAGTGTGCGAGTACGAGATCGATGAAAAGAGGGGTGGGAGTGAGGCATGGACGGTGAGAAGAGAAGAGGGAAAGCTTGTGTTTGTGGTAGGCACACCTGTCTATAGAGGCATATCGATCGATGTGTGCCGTAAAGAAGGAGCTCGGGGGCCTACACACACCATGGGTGAACGACCTAAAGTGAAAAGACAAATTTGCGCGATGGAGCTAGAGAATGCCGAGGGAGGGTGAGAGGGATGCGGGCGTGTGCATGCACGAGAGAAAGTTATAAAAAGATAAGAGGATTGTGTGGGTGTAAAAGACTAATAGAGATCATAATTCATTATAAAAAGTGAATTCAGATATTTGAAGAATTTATCATAGTGTTTTAAACCGACGCATGCGTGAATATATATAACGGTGATACACATGGTGTGGTTATGAACATGTTATACTACATATAATATATTTTATCTCTACTCTTATAAAAACAAAGTTGTTGATGATTGTGTGCCTGCCATCCTGCAATATAGGCCATCCGATTTATATCTGACGGATAGGAAGGAAACTATGGCAATTTTGAAAAAAGATACCCACAGCCCTCTCCATATTTGCAAATAAGGCCTCCCCTCGATCATCTTGATGTTCCATGGAACACATGGGCATCTTGCTAGTACTACATATAATATATAGAACATTGATTATAATTTGGGCTAATGCGTGGCTTTTGCAGCTCAGGGCTAAAAACTTGTCATAATGTAGGGGGCGGGGCACTATACTTTGTGTGATAAACACGGTGTACGTATGGTACATGGTTTAGATTATGAATATATAGTTAGTACATCAAATGTACTATTATTTGGAATCAACATCAAGTGTATTCAAAAAATTGAATTCGAGTTCATATAGTACACATAGTTCATATCTATCTCTACAGTAATCATGTGGTGTGTCGTTAAGGTAATACACGAATGATGGTTGAAGTTGGCAACAATCATGATTGTAGATTCTTATTGAAATAGAGAAACGAATTCAAATTCAGTTCGAATTGCAGCGGTAGTATAGACATTTGGAATGCACTAAAATGTTGGTATGAGTAGGTTACATGCATTATACAGCCAGCGAAAAAATTTAATTGGACATAACATGGATTCATAGCTTTGAATAGCATTTGTATAGTAAAATGGGACACGACTCTCTCTTTGTGTGGTGTGAATAGTTTTTTTTTCTTTTTTTGTTGAGGGAAGTGGGAATTGATTTGGTACGTACAAGTACAATATTACACGTTAGGCTTGTCCCTAAAATTCAACCCGCGCCTTGTTATATCCTGAAAATTCAGATATCGTGCTCCCAAAATTGGCGCCTTCACAACCCGCGCCCAGCTATCCCGAAATTACAACGCACACGAAAACTCCCTCCAACTGCCAAATCCCAACACGCGAAATCCCCGTTCTAACCCTGAGCCAAAAGGGCCGCTAGTTCAAATCGGTGGGGATACTTTTGTAACACACCCTACATTTTGGACAAGCGCGTCCCTAAGTCATGGTCCCCCCAACCATCGCCTCCTTTTCGCCATTCGAAATCCCAGGCCGCCATAACCTCTCCGCTCCAGCCACGATACCCCACCCTCCTCCATCCGCCACATCACCGCTGTCCAGCCGGAGCCTCTTCCCCGACGATGTCGTCCACCGCAAAAGCTCGACGTCCCTCGTCCACCTCCCCGGATGAGGATCCGTCGTCCCGCCGGTTCAGCCGCCCCGTCCTCCACCCTCAAGGAGCTCCTCCGACGATCGCCTCGGCTATCGCGGCTGCTCCATCCCCACAGCGCCACCTTAACCTGCTCCACCAGAACCGAAGCATCCTTACCAACTCCTCGGACAAAGCCGAGGCCTACTCGGCGCCACCAAGGAGGTTGTACACTCATCGCATCGCACCTTCTCCTTAACTCGACCTCCCGGCGCCGACGGTGCTCCATCCCGCACCCCCATGGATCGGCTACCTCGAAGCCGGCGTCGCGAGCGACATCTCCATGGCGGCTCTCCCCCAGTGCGAGCCCCCTTCGACGGCGGCATCCATACCAGCCGGATCTGCTGCTGCTGCTCCGGCTCTCGCTCGCTCGCACTGCTGCTGCTGCTCCGGCTTTCGCTCGCGCTGCTCCGGCTCTCGCTCGCTTGCTCGCGCCGATGCTGCTCTCCTCCTCGCTCATGCTGCTGCTCTGCTCCGATTTAGCTACGCTTCAGTCGACTGAATTGACTTTTGGTCAGTCGATTTCCAGGGGGTGGGGGGCTCGCCAAAGTTAAGGAAGAACCACCCGCAACGGGGAGGGGGGCTCGCCGGAGAGGTACCCCACTATCTATCATAGGGTTCAGGGTGGGGGCAGTGGTCGCCGGCGGTGGGGGGACGCGGTGGTGGGGCGGTGGCGTGGGGATCGCCGGAGAAAAAGTTTGGCGCGGGGGGGGGGGGGCTAGAGGGTTGGACGGGGCAGCGGCGGACCGGCGGTGGGGAGTTGTTCCGGGGTGGCGAGGCGGCAGCGGACCGGCGGTGGGGAGTTGTTTCGGGGCGGCGAGGCGGCGCGGGGGCCGGCGGTTCGGCCGGTGGTGGCTGGCGGCTCAAGGGGGTGCTGGTTGAAGATGAACTGCGGGCCCTCCCTAAACTACATGTGAAGTGCCTCTCTGCTACCATTGCGTTCAGTTTCGACAGTAACATTCAGATTCCAGAGTAAATTTCAGTTTCAATAGTTTAGTTAAGTTCAGAGTCAACAGGTTTTACCTCATCTATTGTAGTCAGGTGGTTTTTGGTGATGTGAATTTTACGAGCATGATTGGTTTGGTGCCAAAAATAGGCATGCCAATGTTTGGCATTGTGCCAAATATTCGCTACTACTTGGTTGGTTACCGAGTTTTCTTGCCTATCTCACATAAAGTTGCCAATATTTGGCAAGTCTTGGTATTGCCAATATTTGGCAATTCCAACATTTGGCTAGCCAAATATTGGTAGCAAACCAATCATGCTCATAAATCTATCACTTTTTGGTAATGTATTTTACATCATCTATAGGAGATGCTATTAGAATCCCACTTGAGATTAACGATGTCTGTCTTGTGCTGCTTCAGCCTCGACATCTTACGGCTCACCGGAGGTGCTCCAACGATGGAACGATCCATCACAAGAGAGCAGTGCCTTGGACGCCGTCTACAGATTCCTCAGATCTTCCTCCACACCTCCGACAACCACCTCTGCCTCAACTTCTTCAGCGACCAACCCAATGATGCTAAGGTCGACACGGCTACGGCCAAGAGGTTGTACGCTTGTCGCATCACTTATTACTATACATTCATGTCGATCCATTAGGGCTATTTCGGTTCAACGGAAAAACATACCAATAGGAAATTTTCCTATGGCACTCTACTATTCAATTATTCATGCATTTTGTTGAAAGGAATGGAGCAAAACATTCACCTGGACATACTTTTCAAAATCCTATGCATGAAAAAAAGACCAAGTACATTAGTGGCAGAATAACATTCTAACTGTACACGCTTTCATATGGTTTCACTTTATTTTGGCCATGTTTCTTTGCATTCCTCTGCTCCTCCAATTCCTGTGAACCAAACACCCAAGTTGACAGAAATCATGTGTTCACAAATGCTCTGTTTCCCATGTGCATTCCTAACCTATTCTGGTGTTTTTCCTCCTATCCCTGCGTTTTTAGAATCATGCAAGCCAAATGAGCCCTTACAGAATTACTTCAGTTACAGGTAGGTGTCAAACAAAACTTTGTGTGGTTTGTCCTGCTCCTGCCGCGACGTCGTCCACCTCACCTGAGCTGCTCCATCAATAGAAGCATCCACCAAACTAGACATCATGACTCCTGACCGTCTTTCGCCGCCTCAGATCTCCTTCCCTGCCGCCGGCATCCACCGCAATGGCATCACCATCATCGACTCAGCAGATGAACCTAAGGAGTACACAGGTCCACAAGAGAGGTCGCACTCTTTTGTTTCTGCTTATGTTATGCATTGCTTAATATTACCTGCTACATTATTGTCCTGTTCACCTCTTAGACTCCAAGTCAGGTCCAAATTGATGTTCAAACTTGAGTTCTAAATTAGTTGTGGGGCACATATTGAGGCAGCAATGAATAGTATCTCTGTCTAATATCTGGTTCACCTAGGGTATGCCTATGTTGTTCATCTTGGGTGGGAAACAAATAGTAAAGCAATCATCATCTGTTTTTTTACTAAAATAAAGCAATCATCAACCTGCTATCATTATTTTTGGATCCATCCACTGGTTGTTACCATTACTCTAGATTTCTGCATGCTCTCCTTACATAATCTCACTATATTTTTTTGTATGCATGTCAGATATTGTACACAATCATGTTGAACATGTAGAGAAAAAGAGAAGAGTTTTGTGCGGCAATACAATGTCATGCAAACA
Organism: Triticum aestivum; assembly: GCF_018294505.1. Classification (NCBI taxonomy): domain Eukaryota; kingdom Viridiplantae; phylum Streptophyta; class Magnoliopsida; order Poales; family Poaceae; genus Triticum; species Triticum aestivum. The sequence goes on along the minus strand of NC_057811.1, from coordinate 408,072,612 downwards.
TCGCTCCATGGTGGGTTCAATGGCAAACCCTCCCCCCCCCCCTCTCCAGATTGTAATCCAGAGGAAGATATCTGTTCTGAGGCGGATTCAGACACAGCTGACCACTCCTATTTACCCCCCAAGGTGTTTGCTCTAACTTGCCATGATGATGTTAGTCATATCATGCATATGTTGCCTTGCAGTGCCTACTTTCGACATCATATATGTCATCCGCTTAGTTTAGACATGTTCTGTAATGCCGCCTGTTTAGTTTCAATATCATATATGGGAATTATGCTGTCTCATGTCTTTTAGCCAGCCATAATATATGTGAAATGTGCAATGCCATCCTGTTTAACCAGGCATCATATATTTGGATGATATCTTGCCCATCCTTTTCTTCATTACATTTCCATTTGTCGACAGTGTTTGTACATTAAACTACTCTTCCTGTGAATCAGCCATTTGAGTGGGTGATGGAAAAATCTGGAGTGAAAACAAGGCCTTCAGAGCAGACAGTGCTACCTGTCGAAGCAGATGTCTTGTTGGGTGTTAGTGTCAAAATCGGCGGATCTCGGGTAGGGGGTCCCAAACTGTGCGTCTAAGGCGGATGGTAACAAGAGGCGGGGGACACGATGTTTACCCAGGTTCGGGCCCTCTCGATGGAGGTAATACCCTACTTCCTGCTTGATTGATCTTGATGATATGAGTATTACAAGAGTTGATCTACCTCGAGATCGTAGAGGCTAAACCCTAGAAGCTAGCCTATGGTATGATTGTTGTTGTCCTACGGACTAAACCCTCCGGTTTATATAGACACTGGAGGGGGCTAGGGTTACACAGAGTCGGTTACAAGGGAGGAGATCTACATATCCGTATTGCCAAGCTTGCCTTCCACGCCAAGGAGAGTCCCATCCGGACACGGGACGAAGTCTTGAGTCTTGTATCTTCATAGTCCAACAGTCCGGCAGAAGTATATAGTCCATCTGTCCGAGGACCCCCTAATCCAGGACTCCCTCAGTAGCCCCTGAACCAGGCTTCAATGACGATGAGTCCGGCGCGCAGATTGTCTTCGGCATTGCAAGGCGGGTTCCTCCTCCGAATACTCTATAGAAGATTTTGAACACAAGGATAGTGTCCGGCTCTGCAAAACAAATTCCACATACCACCGTAGAGAGAATAATATTTCCACAAATCTAATCTGCTGACACATTCTGCAGCATGACATCATACTACGGCCCGGTCATTATTCGAACCGTTTTTCTCAACCAGCCACTGCACATATTGCGAGGCGGTTTTCTTGGCACGTCTTGTGGAAGCAGAGATCGTGTCCCCTTATCACGGGATTCTCATCAATCGGGTGTGGGTAACCCAACCGCGCCATCAATTACGGCGCTTGGGGAATAAGTGGTTTTACCAGGCAAGTGGGCAGGCGCAGAATCCCTGCTGCCTTTATAAGGGGATAAGGACTCCCTTTCGCACCCACGCTTTCTACTTCCCGATTCATTCCCCTTCGCCCAAGCTCCAGCGCCCAAGCATTCATCTTCTCTGCCCACAAAAGGCCTTCCGAAGATGTCCGGATCCAGAGCAGGAGGCACATGGATGGCCTCTAACGTCCGAGAGAAGGATATCAAAAAGCTTCGGGAGGCCGGGTACCTGGCCAAGAAAATCAGCCACCGTCTCCCGACGGTAGGACAGATCGTCCCTACTCCGGAACCCCACGAGAGGGTTGTATTCCTCCCTCACTTTTTCCACGGGCTAGGGTTTCCCCTCCACCCATTCGTTCGCGGCATCATATAGTACTATGGGATCGACCTTCACGATCTGTCCCCTAATTCCTTCCTCAACATCTCGACATTCATTGTCGTGTGCGAGGCTTTTCTCCGCATTTTGCCACACTTCGGCTTATGCTGAAGATTTTCAATATGAAGCCCAAGGTGGTGGGCGGCGAGCACGCTGAGTGCGGGGGTGCTATGGTGAGCAAGATGCCCAATGTCATATGGCCAACAGGAACCTTTAATGATTCTGTCAAGGAGTGGCTGTTGATATATGTATTTAGCACATGTATTCTTGTACTCCAAGTCTCCTCCTTGTGTATAGTTGAGGATATGACTTGCCCTATGTACTATATATACTTGTGCATATGCACCCATCAATACATTGAGAGTTGCATCCTATTCCTCTACATGGTATCAGCCTAACCCTCGGTCCCCAGCCCTAGCCGCGCCGCCGTCGCCTCCCCAGGCCGCCGCCGCTCCCGCTGTCCCGCGCCGCCGCCTCCCCTGCCGTCGCGCCGCCTCTCTCCCTCCCCCACAACCCTACCCCGCCGCGCCTCCACCCTCCCTGCCGCACCATGCCGCTCCCCCCCGAGCCGCCTCCCTCCCAAAACCCTAAACCCCTCCCCGATCCCATCCCGCGCCGCCACCCCCTCCTTCTGCCATGTCAGCCCTCGGCACCTCCTCCTCCTCCAGCGCCCCTCCTAGCAACCCGTTCGACTGCTCCTACGGGTCCGAGCCCGATGAGCCCAAAGCCGCCGACATCCGCAACATCCACCTCTCCGATCACGTCCCCATTATCCTCTCCCACGCCTCCGCAAACTACTATGCTTGGAAAACCTACTTCAATCTCCTTTTCCGTGAGTACAACCTTCGTGATCATGTGGACGGTCTCGCCAATTTCTTTGCCGGCGCCCACGACGCCAACTGGCTCGCCATTGACGCCACCCTCATCCGGTGGTTCTTCCTCACCGTCTCTCCAGACATCTTCCACACCGTCGTTCGTGATGGGGACGATGCCTACACGGTGTGGACCAAGATCAATGGCCTCTTCACCGACAACAAGCTCCAACGGATTGTTTTCTTGCAGCAGGAATTTTTGGGTGCCACCAGAACGACTCCACCATCGACGCTTTCTGTCTCCGGCTCAAGACCCTCTCCGACGAGCTCAACGACGTCGGGTTCAAGGTGGGCAACGAGCTTCTCCTCTCGACGCTCACCGCCGGCCTCAACGAGGACTTCAGCAACGCCGCCTCCAACCTCACCCTCATGGCCAACCCTACTTACGAGCGGGCGGTGGCCTATCTTCGCCTTGAGGAGCGGCGGATGAAGCACCTCCGCACCCGCGCCGTCCACACCGCGCTCGCCGCCGGCTTCTCCACCGGCGCCTCTACACCACCCTCGGCGCCCCGTCCTCCGGCTGTCCCGCACCCTACGCCGCTGCCGCAGCCGCCCCAGCCTCTGCGCACCGGTGGGAACGGCGGCAACCGTCGCCGCGGTCGCGGCGGCCAACGCCAAGGCGGCGGCAAAGGGGGCGGCAGTGGCGGTCAGGCTCCCCAGCAGCAGCCCCCGCCACCCTGGGCCGGTGGCTATAACCCCTGGACGGGGGTCGTGCACGCATATAGCATGCCCGTGCCGCGGCCCCCCGCCCCGGGCATCCTCGGCCCCCGCCCTAGCGCTCACCAGGCGCTCCTGGCTGCGCCTGCCGGCGCATATGGCGCGTACGGCGCCCCTCCTGTCGCGCCCCCCTTCGGCGCTCCCGACGCGTACGGCGCCCCCTACTACGACCCGGCCCTTCTAGCGGCACTGCAGCAGCCGCCGCCATACTCAGGTGGTGGCGGCGATTGGATTATGGACTCCGGCGCCACCTCCCATATGTCCGCTCATCCGGGTAACCTCTCCTCCGTCCATCCCACTTCCACTCCATCTCGCATCATCATCGGTAACGGTGTTGGTCTTCCCATCTCTCATGTCGGTTCTGCACCCTTTCCCTCTAACTCTCGACCTCTCTCTCTTAATAATGTCATTGTTTCTCCTCATCTTATTCAGAACTTAGTTTCCGTTCGTAATCTTTCTCGTGACAATTTTGTAACTGTGGAATTTGACGAAGTTGGCTTTTCTGTTAAGGACGCTCGCACCAGGATGATTCTTCACCGTTGTGACAGTCCCGGCGACCTCTACCCAGTTCAGTCGCCGTCATCTCCGGGTGGTCCTCGCGCTTTTTCCGCAGGCGTCGATCTTTGGCATGCTCGTCTCGGGCATCCTAGCACTTCTTCACTTCGTCAAATAATGAGAGGATTTTCCTTTTCCTGTAATAAAACGGTAGCTCACTCCTGTGAAGCCTGCCGGTTAGGCAAACATGTTCGCCTTCCTTTTAGTTCCTCTTCCACAGTTGCATCTTTTCCGTTTGAGTTGATTCATAGCGATGTATGGACCTCTCCAGTACCTAGTAATTCTGGTTATCTTTATTATCTCGTTTTACTGGATGATTACTCTCACTTTGTGTGGACATTTCCTCTTCGTACGAAATCCGATGTTGCCGCCACCCTCATTGCATTCTATGCTTATGTCTCCACACAGTTTGGGCGACCCATACTCGCACTTCAGACCGACAACGGGAAAGAATTCGACAATCTCACCATCCGCCACCTTCTTTCCTCCCACGGCACCGTGTTTCGTCTCACGTGTCCATACACCTCCCAGCAGAATGGCCGTGCCGAGCGCATCCTACGCACCCTCAATGAGTGTGTGCGTACCCTTCTCTTCCATGCCTACATGCCCTCTCGGTTTTGGCCAGATGCCCTCGCCACCGCCACCCTCCTCCTTAACCTCCGGCCATGCCGTCCGCGCTGGAACTATGCGCCTCACCATCTCCTATATGGCGCTCCTCCCTCCTACGACGGTCTCCGAATTTTCGGTTGCCATTGCTACCCCAACACCACCGCCACCACACCTCATAAACTCGCTCCTCGTTCCGTTCCATGTGTCTTTCTTGGTTACCCGGCCAACACTAAGGGTTATCGCTGCTATGACCCCGTGTCATCACCTCCCGGCACGTGTACTTTGATGAGCTTGTGTTTCCCTTTGCACAGGAACAGGTGGTGCCGCCTTCCTCTCCCGCGGCGGGTTCTCCTCCGCGCCGCCGCCTGCTGCTGGCCTTGGGTGCTCCGGCCACCCCGCCCGCGGCGCCCTCCTCCGGATCGGGGCCATCCGCGGCTCCCTCCTCCGGTTCGGCGTCTTCGTTGCCTGGAGCCGCGTCGACGTCGCCTACGTCGCCCCGCTCCTCTGCCATGCATGCTGGGCCGCATGCTAGGCCAACGGCTGGGCCGGCCCCACTGGCGCGGCCTCACCTGGCGCGGCCTCTCCTGGCGCCACGTCGACCCCGCCTTGGTCGCCCGCACCGACCCTGCCTCGGTCGCCCGCTGGCGCGATCACGGCCCCGGTGTCGCCTGGCTCTCCCGACGCCGTGGCCTCGCCCTCCGCCCGGCCCGCTTCTCCCAACGACACCATGGAGGCCACGGCCTCTCCCGTGGACACCGTGGTTGCCACGGCTTCGCCGCCACCCGCGGCTGCCCCGACGGCCGGTCCCGTCACACGCTCGCGCACCGGTGTCTTTCGCGGATGACTACGTCTGCACCGCCTCGATGTCCGCTCCTTCCCCGTTGCCGTCCTCGGTCCGGGCCGCTCTCCGCGACCCTTTGTGGATGGCCGCCATGCAGGAGTTTGACGCTTTGCAGCGGAACCGGACCTGGCAGCTTGTTCCCCGTCCCCGGCACGCTAATGTGATCACCGGGAAGTGGGTCTTCAAACACAAGCTTCGTCCCGACGACACTCTTGATCGCTACAAGGCGCGTTGGGTTGTTCGCGGCTTTCGGCACGCGCCGGTGTGGACTTCACTGACACCTTCGCTCCGGTTGTCAAGCCCGGGACGATCCGCACTGTATTACAGTTGGCGGTCTCTCATGCCTGGCCGGTTCATCAGATGGACGTCTCCAACGCGTTCCTCCATGGTCATCTTGAGGAGCAGGTTTTCTGTCAACAGCCCACGGGGTTTGTTGATCCGGCATGTCCTGATCATGTGTGTCTGCTTTCACGCTCATTATATGGGCTCAAGCAGGCTCCTCGAGCCTGGTACCAGCGCATCGCAGCGTTTCTTCATCAACTCGGCTTCCGCTCTACACGCTCCGATGCTTCGCTGTTTGTTTATCACCAGGGCACCGACACAGCATATTTGCTGCTCTATGTTGACGACATCATCCTGACAGCATGCACTTCTGAGCTCCTTCGCCGGCTTACTAATCGTCTCCGTGCTGAGTTTGCCATCAAGGACTTGGGTCCGTTGCACTACTTCCTTGGTGTTGAGGTGGTGCGTCGTCCTGATGGTTTCTTCCTTCATCAACGGAAGTACGCTCATGAGCTCCTCGACCGTGCTGGTATGCTTAACTGCAAACCGGCCGCTACTCCTGTCGACACGAAGGCCAAGCTCTCTGCTACTGATGGTACCCCTGCTCCAGATGCTGGCTTCTACCGGTCCATTGTTGGTGCTCTCCAGTACCTCACTCTCACTCGACCGGAGCTTCAGTACGCGGTTCAGCAGGTCTGCCTGCATATGCATGCTCCTCGAGATGTTCATTGGACTGCCGTTAAGCGGATTCTCCGCTACATCCGCGGTGCTATGGATCTTGGACTTACTCTGCGCGCCTCCACTGCCACTGATCTGGTCGCCTACTCCGACGCCGACTGGGCTGGTTGCCCGGACACCCGTCGCTCTACTTCGGGTTACTGCATCTTCCTTGGACCATCCCTGGTGTCGTGGTCGTCCAAGAGGTAGCCCACCGTCTCGCGGTCTAGCGCCGAGGCTGAATACCGCGCTGTGGCTAACGTTGTCGCTGAGTGCTCCTGGCTTCGTCAGCTTCTTCACGAGCTCTCGTGTCCTGTTGAGAAGGCCACGGTCGTCTACTACGACAACGTCTCCGCCGTCTACCTCTCCGCCAACCCGGTTCATCATCGTCGCACCAAGCACATTGAGCTTGATATCCATTTTGTTCGGGATCAGGTGGCTCTTGGCCATGTCCGTGTTCTGCACGTTCCCACCTCCCAACAATTTGCCGACATCATGACCAAAGGCTTGCCCACGACGTCTTTCGAGGAATTCCGGTCCAGTCTCTGCGTTAGCAACGGTGTCGCTTCGACTGCGGGGGGGGGGGGGGTGTTGAGATATGTATTTAGCACATGTATTCTTGTACTCCAAGTCTCCTCCTTGTGTATAATTGAGGATATGACTTGCCCTATGTACTGTATATACTTGTGCATATGCACCCATCAATACATTGAGAGTTGCATCCTATTCCTCTACAGTGAAAATAGCAGTGGTTTTATATCACTGAGCCGCGCGGCACGGAATGGGCCGCTATTCCCGAGTTTCGATCCGGCGCCCCCCTGCGGCTTACATCCTGGGTCAAGAAGGGCCTGGACTGGTCCTCGTCCGACGAACTGTCGGTGCTCCAGACGCGCGTTAAAGATATGGGCGACAAGAACATTGAACTTGTCAATGTAGTCCAGGTGATGTTAGTTCGCCGGATCCTGCCTTGTCAGCACCGGACTTGCAATCTATGGGAATCCGATCCGGCCAGGCACCAAACCTTGCGAGAGCTTTTCGGCTCCTCGCACAAGGACATCTGGAAGGTGCTTTTCAAGTCCAGCAAATCATGGCCGGACTCCGCCGAGGACCGCGGGTACCAACTGTCCCGCCCTGCAAGTTTGATAAGTCATCAAAAAATTTATCCGCGTAACCCAAAGGAAGCGCTTAACGTGTTTTATACAACTCTCCTAGGGCTGGACGAAGAAGGCGGAGCGGATCCATTATCCAGCCCCGCTGCCCAAAGAACCGGCCGTCCCACTTCTGATGAAGATGTTGGTCCTGGCGCCTTACAAGGTGCCGAAGAAGACGGCCGAGAAGGAGGCCAAAAAGACCCCGAGCGGCCTTCGACGCCACGGCACTTCGGAGATAATATCCGAAGGCTCTGATGCCCGTTCCGCCTCCGAAGAGGACGAGGAGGAGGAGGAAGATGAATCCCCTGCGGGGGGAAGAAAGAAGAGGACGGCATCCATACACTTGGAGGCCGAGCCGCCCAAAAGGGGAAAGGCTCCTCTTCCAGAGGAGTCCACTGCCGCCGCCGACAGCGGCCCGGCATGGGATCCCAAGGCCCAGCCCCTGGTGAACTCGTAAGTATATAAAATCCAAGTACGTTTATGCGTCCAGACTCATCATGGCATAGTATTTTAACCTAAGCCATATTTTTTGTAGTCCGGCGAGGTCCCGTACCAAACAATCCTCATCAGAGGATTCGCTGATCTCGGATGCTATGGAGAGCGGGACGCCCCCAAAGGCCCCTTCCTCCAAACAGGTGCATAACACCGAGGCTTCATCCCAGAAGGACCCCGGCCAAGGAGGAGAGGAAAAGACCGTGAAGACGGCGCCTGGAGGTCAAACTTTAGGGGCCGAACACATGGGGCAAAAGATTCCCATGGGAGCTGACGGCGGGGGCCATTTTGAATTCGACTCCCAGCTGGATGCGATTCCGGAGATCTATACGGCTCTAGAATCAAGCAGGCAGCCTCCCTCAGCTGGAGGGGGCGTGCCTGTTCCACCGGCAACCTCTGTCCAACCAGAGGTGTCGGATGCTTTGTTGGTGGCGCTGAAGAGTGCCTCCATCGTTGATGAACACCGTGCCCTTATGGGTGCGGTGATTGAGAAGATTCAGTCAGCTGAGAGTCGACTGAATGAAGCCTGTATCAGCCTTATAAGAGGCTTTGAGGTATGTTTTATGAGTTTTCGAAGAGTGTCATAGTATAGATAGTAGCCCCTGATACACTGTTCGGTGAAAGAAAGAACCGGACAGAGGATCGAATTTATGTTCGCAGGAAGACTCATTGAATGACATCTATTTCTCTTCTGTTATAAGCAGGCGTCTGTAGCGGCTGTTGCCTCTCATACTGCGGAGATCTCCGGACTGAATCAAAGTCTGGAGCGGGCCAAAGAAGAACTTGGCCAGTTGAAAATGCAGTTGAGAGATAAACAAGGTATGCACAAGTCTTGTTCGCATTTATTGTGAATGAATTTTCAGTATGAAATAAGCTTCATGATTTGCGCTAGGGATTGTGACCGAAGTCGAGGCCCTTAAGAAGGCTGTGGCCGAGGCCGAGAAAAAGGCAGCCACAGAGCAGGCTCTTCGTGAGAAGCACGAGGCCATGGTTATTAAAGCTGAGAAGGAGCTGCAAGAGGCTGTGAGGAAATGCGAGACCTTGGAGCAGAGTTTAACGAAGAAAGAATCCGAACTCACCAAGGCGCATCAGGCCACGAGCGATGCCCGGGGGGAACCCAAAGTGCCCTGCAGGGGATCCAAGAGGCGAGAAAGATCGCGGCGGGTAAGGCTTTTTCCATGTAAAGCAACTATTTGAGGGGAAAACTATGTTTCTAATTTTGAATCCGGATTTCTCAGGGGTATTTGCCGAGCTACCCCGCAGCATATCAGATGCCGCCCAATTCTACCGAGCCAAAGAAAGGAACACTGCAGATAAGCTCTTCTGGTCGCAGTATTTGGCACCGAATTATCCGCTGCCTTTTGCCGATCAACTGAAACAGCTGATCGAACTGCATAAGGCGGCGGAACTAGCCATGAAAGATTTGGTTATCCGGCTATGGCCTACCGAGCCGATTCCAAGCAGCTACTTCGGGCTCGTGAAGCGGCTTGTAAGCGCTTGCCCTCGACTTGACGTCATCAAGCGGTCGATCTGTATAGAAGGTGCGCGAATGGCCTTCGCCCGCACAAAGGTGCACTGGGGGAAGATGGATGCTGAAAAGCTGATGACCGAAGGACCGCCAGAGGGGAAGGAGCACCGTAAGCCCGAATTATATTATGAGAGTGTCCGGAAAGGTTCCTACCTTGCAGCGGAGCTATGCACCAAGGACATTATATTTCCATGAATGCCAATCATGTTGTCCTTTGTAATGTTTGAACAAGGTCATTTATTTATTGCATGTTATATAAAAGTTTACCCTCCTGTGCGGCCGTTTTATATGTTAAACCTGAGAGCTGGCCAGTCGTCGGCTTCTGCCCCCACATAAGAAGTACGGGGGTGTCTGGGATAAACCTGAGCACTCTTTATCCCAGTTTTGGGTCCTTCGAAGGAGGTGCTCAGCACAACGAACCAGGCAATCGGACTATAGGGCTTTATCACTCTCACTTAGCCATAGGAGCTTTAGTAAGGTAGGCGCAGCCCCTGGTGTTCGGAAGACCGTACTAGGGGCTCTATAAGCACCTGATCGGAAGAAAAACCGATCCATCGCACGCTGCATTGGTTATGGCATTATACAGGAGAAATCCTTAAAGATTTTGTGACCTCTCGAACAGCTTACCAGCTCTCGCCGTATCATGACAGTCAGTTTTCGGCTTTCTCTACTGAGGTGCTCGTCCGGAAGAACCGGGACACAATCGCAGTAGTTCTCCCAATGCTACCTTAGCCGATATAGCGGAACGTAAGGTACCAAAACATGGGAGCCGGGCAAACCCAACTATTGACCCAAGACATGATTCGGAGCTGATGCATATAATGCTATAGGTTCGGGGTGCCGAACTTCCATGAAGGTGTTCGTACTTTATTGCCGTGTTATGGGTAAACAAAGCCCCTGGCATATTTTAAGGCATATCGCTGTGTACGGATGCCACTTGACAAAAGAATTTCAATAAGAAATAACAACAGGTAAGCGTCATATAAATCCACATGTTGTATTTCAATAGTACGTCTATGCGTATGAGTATAGGTAATGTGATAAAAAAAGGAATATGATTGCAGAACCTGCTGAGACCAGGGGGAAGAAGCTGAGTGCGGATCCGTAATATAGCCGGATGGTCATTGCGGGGAATGTCTAAGGATTCCCTTGCGTGTTCAAGCTGCCTCCGCATCGCCCGTCCTGGTCGGCGCAAAGGTGAACCTGCGAAGGAAATGTAAGAAATGTTTGCGTGCCGGAGAGCGGTTGAGCCGCAGAGTGCGGCCTGTCCTGGCCTTCGCCGGAGTGTTTAATTGAGCTTTGGACGAGCCGGGCTATCCTTCCGTGAAGTAGCTCGGAGTCCCTTGACGGTGTCCGGGAGCTTGGACGTCGACTCGAGGTTCGGCTGCAAGGTGTTGCTCGTTGCTTCTGCTGTTAAGGCAGTGCTGTACTTGTTGGTGCCGAGGGAAGGTTCGGCCTTGCCATTAACCATGATGACGCCGCGTGGACCTGGCATCTTGAGCTTACGGTAGGCATAATGTGGCACCGCGTTGAATCGAGCGAACGCGGTTTGTCCGAGCAATGCCTGATAATCACTGCGGAAAGGGACGATTTTGAAGATTAACTCTTCGGTACGGTAATTTTCTGGTGATCCGAAGACTACCTCAAGGGCAATGGAGCCTGTACAGCTGGCTTCCACACCTGGTATAATGCCTCTGAAAGTGGCTTTAGTGGGTTTGGTCATCGAATGATCGATGCCCATCTTGCGCACTGTGTCCTTGTAAAGCAGATTTAGACTACTGCCTCCGTCCATAAGGACTCGTGTGAGGTGGAACCCGTCAATTATTGGGTCGAGGACTAGTGAGGCTGGATTGCCCTGATTGGTGTTAACCGGACGATCCATGCGGTTGAAGGTGACCGGCCCTAGTTTATATTGTGGGACGACTAGTTCCGTTAAGTCGGCATCCCTAAGGGTGCATATCCGGTCCGAGTTGGGAATTTGGGTGGTGTTTACCACATTCACCGATTGAATATGCGGGGCAAATTTCTTTTACCCTCCTGTGTTCGGTGATCTGGGCTCTTCGTCGCCATCATCGCTTTGAGACCCCCCTTCTCCGTTTTTGGCGCCTGCCCTGCCGGCTTGTTTGAAGACCCAGCATTCTCTATTGGTATGGGTGGCTGGCGTTCCTGGGGTGCCATGAATTTGGCATTGGCGATCGAGTATGCGGTCTAGACTGGATGGACCCGAATTATTATTTTTGAGTGGCCCTTTCCGCTGACCGGACTTTGAGCCCCTAAACCCGGCATTAACTGTCGTATCTTCGGCGTTTTCACCATATTTGCGGCGCTTGTGTTTGTTGCGTCGTGGTTTGCCATTGCTATCCCTGGCCTCTAACATGCCAGGTTTGCTTGCTGTATAGTTACTACGAGCCAACCAGCTATCTTCGCCCGCGCAAAATCGGGCCATAAGTGTTGTGAGGGCTGCCATGGATTTTGGCTTCTCCTGGCCGAGGTGCCGGGCGAGCCATTCATCACGGATGTTATGTTTAAATGCCGCTAAGGCCTCTGCGTCCGGACAGTCGACAATTTGGTTCTTCTTAGTTAGGAACCGGGTCCAGAATTTCCTGGCCGATTCCCCTGGCTGCTGAGTTATATGACTTAAATCGTCAGCGTCCGGCGGTTGCACATAAGTGCCCTGGAAAGTGTCCAGGAATGCATCTGCCAGGCTCTCCCAACTTCCGATGGAGTTAGCCGGCAAGCTATTGAGCCAATGCCGAGCCGGCCCTTTCAGTTTTAGTGGGAGATACTTGATGGCATGTAAGTCATCCCCGCGGGCCATGTGAATGTGGAGGAAGAAGTCTTCTATCCATACCGCGGGGTCTGTAGTACCATCATATGATTCAATGTTTACGGGTTTAAACCCTGCTGGGAATTCGTGATCCATTACTTCATCGGTGAAGCATAGGGGGTGTGCGGCGCCTCTGTGCCGGGCTATGTCATGAGGTAGTTCATACGAGTCTTGTCTACTGTATTCGGCCCGGCCGGACTTGCCTTTAGTGTATCCGGTGTGACGATCATCGTACCGCATTGGGGCGCGCCCCCATGATCCGTAGATCGATCTTGCATGTTTTGCTTTGTTTTCCAATACATCTCGCAGGTTACGCGTGTTACCCCGGGCCTTGGTATTTTTGTTTGAATGGCGGCGGGGTGCGGACTGCACTTCGGGCTGATAAGCCTCTCTGTCACGGCCACGAGGTCGCCAATCAGCCGCATCATACGCTGGTGATGTAGGTTTCAATGCTTCCTCCTCGACATGGGATAGCAACCTGCGCTCTGGGTAACTCTTGTTGGGTGCTCGAGTTCGTATTCCTCGGCCGCCAGGACTTCAGTCACTCTATCCGCTAGCAGATCTTGATCAGCTCAAACCTGTTGTTGCTTTTTCTTCAGGCTATTTGCTGTGGCTATAAGCCGGCGCTTGAAGCGCTCCTGCTCGATGGGATCCTTAGGCACGATAAATTCTTCGTCGCCGAGGCTCACCTCGTCTTCGGAGAGAGGCATGTAATTGTCATCCTGTGATTCTCCTTCTGCTGCCTGTTCCGGAGGGCTAGCTTGTTCTGTTGGGGAACGTGGTAATTTCAAAAAAATTCTTACGCACACGCAAGATCATGGTGATGCATAGCAACGAGAGGGGAGAGTGTTGTCCACATACTGTAGACCGAAAGCGGAAGCGTTAACACAACGCGGTTGATGTAGTCGTACGTCTTCACGATCCGACCGATCAAGTACCGAACGCACGGCACCTCCGAGTTCAGCACACGTTCAGCTCGATGACGTCCCTTGAACTCCGATCCAGCCGAGTGTTGAGAGAGAGTTTCGTCAGCACGACGGCGTGGTGACGATGATGATGTTCTACCGACGCAGGGCTTCGCCTAAGCACCGCTACGATATTATCGACGTGTAATATGGTGGAGGGGGGCACCGCACACGGCTAAGAGATCAATAGATCAATTGTTGTGTCCATGGGGTGCCCCCTGCCCCCGTATATAAAGCAGCAAGAGGGAGGCCACCGGCCAAGGAGGAGGGCGCGCCAAGGGGGGAGTCCTACTCCCACCGGGAGTAGGACTCCTCTTTTCCTTGTTGGAATAGGAGAAGGGAAGGGAGAAGGAGAAAGAAGGAAGGGGGCGCCCCCTCCCTAGTCCAATTCGGACTAGTCCATGGGGAGGGGTGCGGCCACCCTTTGGGGCCTTTCTCTCCTTTCCCGTATGGCCCATTAAGGCCCAATACGAATTCCCGTAACTCTCCGGTACTCCGAAAAATACCCGAATCACTCGGAACCTTTCCGAAGCCGAATATAGTCGTCCAATATATCGATCTTTACGTCTCGGCCATTTCGAGACTCCTCGTCATGTCCCCGATCTCATACGGGACTTCGAACTCCTTCGGTACATCAAAACACATAAATTCATAATATAACCGTCATCGTAACGTTAAGCGTGCGGACCCTACGGGTTCGAGAACTATGTAGACATGACCGAGACACCTCTCCGGTCAATAACCAATAGCGGAACCTGGATGCTCATATTGGCTCCCACATATTCTACGAAGATCTTTATCGGTCAGACCGCATAACAACATACTTTATTCCCTTTGTCATCGGTATGTTACTTGCCCGAGATTCGATCGTCGGTATCTCAATACCTAGTTCAATCTCGTTACCGGCAAGTCTCTTTACTCGTTCCGTAATACATCATCCCGCAACTAACTCATTAGTTGCAATGCTTGCAAGGCTTATAGTGATGTGCATTACCGAGTGGGCCCAGAGATACCTCTCCGACAATCGGAGTGACAAATCCTAATCTCGAAATACGCCAACCCAACAAGTACCTTCGGAGACACCTGTAGAGCACCTTTATAATCACCCAGTTACGTTGTGACGTTTGGTAGCACACAAAGTGTTCCTCCGGTAAACGGGAGTTGCATAATCTCATAGTCATAGGAACATGTATAAGTCATGAAGAAAGCAATAGCAACATACTAAACGATCGAGTGCTAAGCTAACGAATGGGTCAAGTCAATCACATCATTCTCCTAATGATGTGATCCCGTTAATCAAATGACAACTCATGTCTATGGCTAGGAAACATAACCATCTTTGATTAACGAGCTAGTCAAGTAGAGGCATACTAGTGACACTCTGTTTGTCTATGTATTCACACATGTATCAAGTTTCCGGTTAATACAATTCTAGCATGAATAATAAACATTTATCATGATATAAGGAAATAAATAATAACTTTATTATTGCCTCTAGGGCATATTTCCTTCAGTCTCCCACTTGCACTAGAGTCAATAATCTAGTTCACATCGCCATGTGATTTAACATCAATAGTTCACATCACCATGTGATTAACACCCATAGTTCACATCATCATGTGACCAACACCCAAAGGGTTTACTAGAGTCAGTAATCTAGTTCACATCGCTATGTGATTAACACCCAAAGAGTACTACGGTGTGATCATGTTTTGCTTGTGAGATAATTTTAGTCAACGGGTCTGTCACATTCAGATCCGTAAGTATTTTGCAAATTTCTATGTCTACAATGCTCTGCACGGAGCTACTCTAGCTAATTGCTCCCACTTTCAATATGTATCTAGACCGAGACTTAGAGTCATCTAGATTAGTGTCAAAACTTGCATCGACGTAACCCTTTACGACGAACCTTTTGTCACTTCCATAATCGAGAAACATATCCTTATTCCAGTAAGGATAATTTTGACCGCTGTCCAGTGATCTACTCCTAGATCACTATTGTACTCCCTTGCCAAAATCAGTGTAGGGTATACAATAGATCTGGTACACAGCATGGCATACTTTATAGAACCTATGGCCGAGGCATAGGGAATGACTTTCATTCTTTTTCTATCTTCTGCCGTGGTCGGGCTTTGAGTCTTACTCAATTTCACACCTTGTAACACAGGCAAGAAACTCTTTCTTTGACTGTTCCATTTTGAACCACTTCAAAATCTTGTTAAGGTATGTACTCATTGAAAAAACTTATCAAGCGTCTTGATCTATCTCTATAGATCTTGATGCTCAATATGTAAGCAGCTTCACCGAGGTCTTTCTTTGAAAAACTCCTTTCAAACACTCCTTTATGCTTTGCAGAATAATTCTACATTATTTCCGATCAACAATATGTCATTCACATATACTTATCAGAAATGTTGTAGTGCTCCCACTCACTTTCTTGTAAATACAGGCTTCACCGCAAGTCTGTATAAAACTATATGCTTTGATCAACTTATCAAAGCGTATATTCCAACTCCGAGATGCTTGCACCAGTCCATAGATGGATCGCTGGAGCTTGCATATTTTGTTAGCACCTTTAGGATTGACAAAACCTTCTGGTTGCATCATATACAACTCTTCTTTAATAAATCCATTAAGGAATGCAGTTTTGTTTATCCATTTGCCAGATTTCATAAAATGCGGCAATTGCTAACATGATTCGGACAGACTTAAGCATAGATACGAGTGAGAAACTCTCATCGTAGTCAACACCTTAAACTTGTCGAAAACCTTTTGCGACAATTCTAGCTTTGTAGATAGTAACACTACTATCAGCGTCCGTCTTCCTCTTGAAGATCCATTTAATCTCAATGGCTCGCCGATCATTGGGCAAGTCAATCAAAGTCCATACTTTGTTCTCATACATGGATCTCATCTCAGATTTCATGGCCTCAAGCCATTTTGCGGAATCTGGGCTCACCATCGCTTCTTCATAGTTCGTAGGTTCGTCATGGTCTAGTAACATAACCTCCAGAACAGGATTACCGTACCACTCTGGTGCGGATCTTACTCTGGTTGACCTACGAGGTTCAGTAATAACTTGATCTGAAGTTCCATGATCATCATCATTAACTTCCTCACTAATTGGTATAGGCGTCACAGAAACTGGTTTCTGCGATGAACTACTTTCCAATAAGGGAGCAGGTACAATTACCTCATCAAGTTCTACTTTCCTCCCACTCACTTCTTTCGAGAGAAACTCCTTCTCTAGAAAGGATCCATACTTAGCAACGAATGTCTTGCCTTCGGATCTGTGATAGAAGGTGTACCCCATAGTCTCCTTTGGGTATCCTATGAAGACATATTTCTCCGATTTGGGTTTGAGCTTATCAGTATGAAACTTTTCATATAAGCATCACAACCCCAAATTTTAAGAAACGACAACTTTGGTTTCTTGCCAAACCACAGTTCATAAGATGTCGTCTCAACTAGATGGTACCCTATTTAACGTGAATGTAGTTGTCTCTAATGCATAACCCCAAAACGATAGTGGTAGATCGGTAAGAGGCATCATATATTGCACCATATCTAATAAAGTACGGTTACGATGTTCAGACACACCATTACACTGTGGTGTTCCAGGTGGCGTGAGTAGTGAAACTATTTCACATTGTTTTTACTGAAGGCCAAACTCGTAACTCAAATACTCTTCTCCACGATCAGATCGTAGAAACTTTATTTTCTTGTTACGATGATTTTCCACTTCACTCTGAAATTATATGAACTTTTCAAATGTTTCAGACTTCTGTTTCATTAAGTAGATATACCCATATCTGCTCAAATCATCTGTGAAGGTTAGAAATTAATAATACCTGCTACGAGCCTCAATATTCATCGGACCACATACATCTGTATGTATGATTTCCAACAAATCTGTTGCTCTCTCCATAGTTCCGGAGAACGGCGTTTTTAGTCATCTTGCCCATGAGGCACGGTTCGCAAGCATCAAGTGATTCATAATCAAGTGATTCCAAAATCCCATCAGTATGGAGTTTCTTCATGCGCTTTACACCAATATGACCTAAACGGCAGTGCCACAATTAAGTTGCACTATCATTATTAACTTTGCATCTTTTGGCTTCATTATTATGAAATATGTGTATCACTACGATCGAGATCCAACAAACCATTTTATTGGGTGTATGACCATAGAAGGTTTTATTCATGTAAACAGAACAACAATTATTCTCTAATTTAAATGAATAACCGTATTGCAACAAACATGATCAAATCATATTCATGCTCAACGCAAACACCAAATAACACTTATTTAGTTTTAACACTAATCCCGAAAGTATAGGGAGTGTGCGATGATGATCATATCAATCTTGGAACTACTTACAACACACATCGTCACCTCGCCTTTTACTAGTCTCTGTTTATTCTGCAACTCCCGTTTCGAGTTACTACTCTTAGCAATTGAACCAGTATCAAATACCGAGGGGTTGCTATAAACACTAGTAAAGTACACATCAATAACATGTATATCCAATATACCTTTGTTCACTTTGCCATCCTTCTTATCCACCAAATAGTTGGGGTAGTTCCGCTTCCAGTGACCAGTCCCTTTGCAGTAGAAGCACTTAGTCTCAGGCTTAGGACCAGACTTAGGCTTCTTCACTTGAGCAGCAACTTGCTTGTCGTTCTTCTTGAAGTTCCCCTTCTTCCCTTTGCCCTTTTCTTGAAACTAGTGGTCTCGTCAACCATCAACACTTGATGTTTTTTTTTAATTTCTACCTTCGTCGATTTTAGCATCACGAAGAGCTCGGGAATTACTTTCGTCATCCCTTGCGTACTATAGTTCATCACGAAGTTCTACTAACTTGGTGATGGTGACTAGAGAATTCTGTCAATCACTATTTTATCTGGAAGATTAACTCCCACTTGATTCAAGCGATTGTAGTACCCAGACAATCTGAGCACATGCTCACTGCTTGAGCTATTCTCCTCCATCTTTTAGCTATAGAACTTATTGGAGACTTCATATCTCTCAACTTGGGTATTTGCTTGAAATATTAACTTCAACTCCTGGAACATCTCATATGGTCCATGACGTTCAAAACGTCTTTGAAGTCCCGATTCTAAGCCGTTAAGCATGGTGCACTAAACTATCAAGTAGTCATCATATTGAGCTAGCCAAACGTTCATAACGTCTGCATCTGCTCCTGCAATAGGTCTGTCACCTAGCGGTGCATCAAGGACATAATTCTTCTGTGCAGCAATGAGGATAATCCTCAGATCACGGATCCAATCCGCATCTTTGCTACTAACATCTTTCAACATAATTTTTCTCTAGGAACATATCAAAAATAAACACAGGGAAGCAACAACGCGAGCTATTGATCTACAACATAATTTGCAAAAATACTATCAGGACTAAGTTCATGATAAATTTAAGTTCAATTAATCATATTACTTAAGAACTCCCACTTAGACAGACATCCCTCTAATCCTCTAAGTGATCACGTGATCCATATCAACTAAACCATGTCCGATCATCACGTGAGATGGAGTAGTTTCAATGGTGAACATCACTATGTTGATCATATCTACTATATGATTCACGCTCGACCTTTCGGTCTCCGTGTTCCGAGGCCATATCTGCATATGCTAGGCTCGTCAAGTTTAACCTGAGTATTCCGCGTGTGCAACTGTTTTGCACCCGTTGTATTTGAACGTAGAGCCTATCACACCCGATCATCACGTGGTGTCTCAGCACGAAGAACTTTCGCAACGGTGCATACTCAGGGAGAACACTTTTATCTTGAAATTTTAGTGAGGGATCAACTTATAATGCTACCGTCAATCAAAGCAAGATAAGATGCATAAAAGATAAACATCACATGCAATCAATATAAGTGATATGATATGGCCATCATCATCTTGTGCTTGTGATCTCCATCTCCGAAGCACCGTCATGATCACCATCGTCACCGGCGCGACACCTTGATCTCCATCGTAGCATCGTTGTCGTCTCGCCAACTATTGCTTTTACGACTATCGCTACCGCTTAGTGATAAAGTAAAACAATTACATGGCAATTGCATTTCATACAATAAAGCGACAACCATATGGCTCCTGCCAGTTGCCGATAACTCGGTTACAAAACATGATCATCTCATACAATAAAATATAGCATCATGTCTTGACCATATCACATCACAACATGCCCTGCAAAAACAAGTTAGACGTCCTCTACTTTGTTGTTGCAAGTTTTACGTGGCTGCTACGGGCTTAGCAAGAACCGTTCTTACCTACGCATCAAAACCACAACGATAGTTTGTCAAGTTGGTGCTGTTTTAACCTTCGCAAGGACCGGGCGTAGCCACACTCGGTTCAACTAAAGTGAGAGAGACAGACACCCGCCAGTCACCTTTAAGCAACGAGTGCTCGCAACGGTGAAACCAGTCTCGCGTAAGCGTACGCGTAATGTCGGTCCGGGCCGCTTCATCTCACAATACCGCCGAACCAAAGTATGACATGCTGGTAAGCAGTATGACTTATATCGCCCACAACTCACTTGTGTTCTAGTCGTGCATAGCATCAACGCATAAAACCTGGCTCTGATACCACTGTATAACGTAGTAATTTCAAAAAAAAATCCTACGCACACGCAAGATCATGGTGATGCATAGCAACGAGAGGGGAGAGTGTTGTCCACGTACCCTCGTAGACCGAAAGCGGAAGCGTTAACACAACGCGGTTGATGTAGTCGTACGTCTTCACGATCCGACCGATCAAGTACCGAACGCATGGCACCTCCGAGTTCAGCACACGTTCAGCTCGATGATGTCCCTCGAACTCTGATCCAGCCGAGTGTTGAGGGAGAGTTTCGTCAGCACGACGGCGTGGTGACGATGATGATGTTCTACCGACGCAGGGCTTCGCCTAAGCACCGCTACGATATTATCGAGGTGTAATATGGTGGAGGGGGGCACCGCACACGGCTAAGAGATCAATAGATCAATTGTTGTGTCCATGGGGTGCCCCCCTGCCCCCGTATATAAAGGAGCAAGGGGGAGGCCGCCGGCCAAGGAGGAGGGCACGCCAAGGGGGGAGTCCTACTCCCACCGGGAGTAGGACTCCTCCTTTCCTTGTTGGAATAGGAGAAGGGAAGGGATAAGGAGAAAGAAGGAAGGGGGCGCCCCCCCTCCCTAGTCCAATTCGGACTAGTCCATGGGGAGGGGTGCGGCCACCCTTTGGGGCCTTTCTCTCCTTTCCCGTATGGCCCATCAAGGCCCAATACGAATTCTTGTAACTCTCCGGTACTCCGAAAAATACCCGAATCACTCGGAACCTTTCCGAAGTCCAAATATAGTCGTCCAATATATCGATCTTTACGTCTCGGCCATTTCGAGACTCCTCGTCATGTCCCCAATCTCATCCAGGACTCTGAACTCCTTCGGTACATCAAAACACATAAACTCATAATATAACCGTCATCGTAACGTTAAGCGTGCGGACCCTACGGGTTCGAGAACTATGTAGACATGGCCGAGACACCTCTCCGGTCAATAACCAATAGCGGAAGATGGATGCTCATATTGGTTCCCACATATTTTACGAAGATCTTTATCGGTCAGACCGCATAACAACATACGTTGTTCCCTTTGTCATCGGTATGTTACTTGCCCGAGATTCGATCGTCGGTATCTCAATACCTAGTTCAATCTCGTTACCGGCAAGTCTCTTTACTCGTTCCGTAATACATCATCCCGCAACTAGCTCATTAGTTGCAATGCTTGCAAGGCTTATAGTGATGTGCATTACCGAGTGGGCCCAGAGATACCTCTCCGACAATCGGAGTGACAAATCCTAATCTTGAAATACGCCAACCCAACAAGTACCTTCGGAGACACCTGTAGAGCACCTTTATAATCACCCAGTTACGTTGTGACGTTTGGTAGCACACAAAGTGTTCCTCTGGTAAACGGGAGTTGCATAATCTCATAGTCATAGGAACATGTATAAGTCATGAAGAAAGCAATAGCAACATACTAAACGATCGAGTGCTAAGCTAACGAAATGGGTCAAGTCAATCACATCATTCTCCTAATGATGTGATCCCGTTAATCAAATGACAACTCATGTCAATGGCTAGGAAACATAACCATCTTTGATTAACGAGCTAGTCAAGTAGAGGCATACTAGTGACACTCTGTTTGTCTATGTATTCACACATGTATCAAGTTTCCGGTTAATACAATTCTAGCATGAATAATAAACATTTATCATGATATAAGGAAATAAATAATAACTTTATTATTGCCTCTAGGGCATATTTCCTTCATGTTCATCCTCCCGCTCGAGGTCTGGCTGGAGGGGATTATCGTCGTCTTCGGCACTATCCGGAGCGTTATTGTCTAGAGTGGCGCCACTGACGTCGGTGCTTGGATTGCTTCTTGGAGGGATTATCCTTTGTTGTCTTATCTCCATCGCCTTCTTTGGGGGTGTCCACCATGTATATATCATATGATGAGGTGGCAGTCCAGCGCCCTGTGGGCGGTGGTTCTTGTTCGTCTCCTGCATCGTCGTCCATACCATCGATGTCTTCGGAGCCGAAGTCGAGCATGTCGGTTAAATCGTCGACAGTGGCTACTAAGTGGGTGGTGGGTGGGGAGCGAATTTCTTCGTCGTCTGCATCCCATTCTAGCCGGACATAGTTCGGCCAAGGGTCTCCTGACAGGGAGAGAGACTTCAACGAGTTTAGCACGTCGCCAAAAGGCGAGTGCTGAAAGATATCTGCAGAGGTAAACTCCATGATCGGTGCCCAATTGGATTCGATAGGCACGGACGCAGGCGGCTCGGGGTCCATGGCCGGGGACGAATCCAATGGTTCGGCAACACGGGTCTCGTAGGAGGTGAAGTCAGTATTCGGCTCTATCTCCACTGAGTGTGCGGCCTCCGTGGCGGGGTCCATCCACCCGTCCTCAGATGGCGCAATTTGTTCTGGATTGGGGGCCGGAGTAGTTGCAGGTGTGATCTCCCGAACACTATCCGACGGCAGAGCTAAGTCATGCTCGTCGTGATTGTGCGGCGCACCTGACATGGGCTCAAATCTCCGCGAATGTCGGCAGTATAGTTCAAGTTTCCAAACCTGACCTGATGGCCAGGGGCGTAGCTCTTGATCTGCTCCAGATGGCCAAGCGAGTTGGACCGCAGTACGAAGCCGCCGAATACGAAGATCTGTCCGGGGAGGAAAACCTCACCCTGGATCGCATCGTTGTCGATGATCGAAGGAGCCATCAAGCCTTATGGTGACGGCACAGTGGAACTCTCAATGAAAGCACCAATGTCGGTGTCAAAACCGGCGGATCTCGGGTAGGGGGTCCCGAACTGTGCGTCTAAGGCGGATGGTAATAGGAGGCGGGGGACACGATGTTTACCCAGGTTCGGGCCCTCTCGATGGAGGTAATACCTTACTTCCTGCTTGATTGATCTTGATGACATGAGTATTACAAGAGTTGATCTACCTCAAGATCGTAGAGGCTAAACCCTAGAAGCTAGCCTATGGTATGATTGTTGTTGTCCTACGGACTAAACCCTCCGGTTTATATAGACACCGGAGGGGGCTAGGGTTACATAGAGTCGGTTACAAGGGAGGAGATCTACATATCTGTATTGCCAAGCTTGCCTTCCACGCCAAGGAGAGTCCCATCCGGACACGGGACGAAGTCTTGAGTCTTGTATCTTCATAGCCCAACAGTCCGGCAGAAGTATATAGTCCGGTTGTCCGAGGACCCCCTAATCCAGGACTCCCTCATTGGGTCCTGATAACTCCTCAGAGATGGATTCAGAGACAGATGACCAGTCCTATTCCCCCACCGAGGTGTATGCTCTAACTTGCACGGCTATACTTCTCATATCATGCATATGGTGTCTTGCATTGCATAGTTTAGACATCATATACACAATATTCAACACCATATTCTTAGTTCAGACATCATATATGCGAATGCCCTCTGCTTAGCATATAAATCACATATGTGAATTAAATCATGCGATCCTGATTACTTAGATAACAAGTATGTGAATTATGTCATGCGATCCTGTTCAGTTAGTCATCATATCTTTGAATTATGCTATGCTATCCAGTTTAGATAGACATCATATATGTGAAATTATGTCATGCTATCCGTTTTAGTTAAACAATATGCATGTCAACTATTTCATGCCCTCTTTTTTCCACACTATCTATTGCATCTGTCTCTCATACAATGTCTGTACATTCAACTATGTTTCCTGTTTATCAGCCAATTGAATTGGAGCGGGTGATGGCAGTATCTAGCGGAGTAAAAACATGGTCTTCAAATAAAACAGTGCTACCTCTTGGTGGAGATAGCACCCCGTTGTACATGCATGAGAACCAGCCCTACCACACATATCCCAGACTCTCGCAGATTTTACCCCTACTGCGATGGACAAAGAACCAGCTTCACCCAATCTAACCGCAACCCCAGTAGATAGTAACCCAGTTCCCGTTGACACAGCACCATCTCCACCACAGAGCTCCCAAACAAGAGCAGTTAGTAAGGCAGCTCCAGTTCCCAAACCGCCAGTACTACCACGGCGAACCCCAACTGCACCAATTAGTACACATATTCCTGTGGAGGAAGCACAACCAGCCATTCATAGTTTGGCATCTATCGCATTTGATGTTGTTAAATTCTATGTGCGTATCTTCCCATCATGGAAATATTATACTGAAGATGAAGGAAAATGCCAGTTGCAGGTGTTTGTCCAGGAGTTATGTGTAAGTAATGTTATTCATGGCAATTACTTTGCTTTGTCCCATACATTCTACCTCCATGATGGTTATAATACAGAAAATTTTCCCATTTTTCTCTATAGAGAAGGACCGATTTGGAAACTCAGGATGAGGTAACCTGTGCTAATACCTCTGCTATCTTCAAGAATGCTTGATGGCAGTATCGGAATTACTTGAAGAAAACATACTTCACTGGCAAAGAAACTCATCAAATTCCCTTACGTTCTCCTGAGACACATTTACTGGATGATGACTGGGAACACCTTGTTCTGTACTGGTCCCGAACCAAGAATGTGGTAAGGTCTATGAGCTCATTTTATTTTAAGTACTATATGCTTGCGTCTTACTGTACTCTATTCATGTAGAACAAGTGCTTAAACCTGAAGAACAACTGTTCTCATTTAAGATTCCATTGCTATCGTGCATACTGCTTTGCTCTTGTATCATTGTATTTACTCATACAAACTTATTTTTAAATTGAATGATCCAATAAAAACTCCAATGGCACAACAGGTATGTTTATGCATGTTTCTTTAACAGGTTTGCTATTATAAATAGCTCTGTTGATTTCAATTTCAATTGTGTATATAGTTGACTTCTCATATCATACACATTACTAGCATCACAACAGGGCCAATAGTGTTGTTGTACATGTAGACCCGTGGTACCCATCTGAAATCTTGTTGTGCAGTGTAGTTTCCCACGCTTTGTATTCTTTCAGTGCTGCTTTCTCTTGAACTGATATGATTTGAACTGTGTCTCTAATTTGATTTGGCAAGACAATGCAGTGACCATAGGACATAGATATATGTTTGTTTGATACTTTTATAATGTACTACTTGGCAATAGACGACTTGGTAGTTTAATCTTGTCCACCTTACTAATGAACTGGTTCACCGAAATGAGTTTCATATACTAGTACATGCTAAACCTGTTATGTGTCTGCTTGTTTCTTCTTTTAGAATGCTGATAGAATATTGGGGAAGAGTGCCTTATTAAGCAATGGTAAAGGAAGTAATGCAGATAAGGTTCAGGATCGAGAGACAGTGAGACAACCCCCAAGTCCTGTCTTGGTTTACTATTCGAGTTACTGGCCACTACCACTTGCACAAGCTATTCAAACTCACTGTCTGAATCAGTTCGGTTTCTTGAGTCTCAACTACAAGCTGAAAGACATCGATCAGCTGTGCTGCAACAAGAAGCGGAAGGACCGCGGAAGTCCCTGGAGCATTCAGATGCATACTTTCTCGTGCAACAGCAAGCGTTGGAGGATTTTAGCGCCAAACAGGACAAAGCTAATAAGCTTGCTAAGCTTATTGCCAGCATGATGGATACCCAGGATAACGTTTCTTGAGCTCTTCTGAAGTTGTTTCAGTTATGGACTTGTTTTGCCGCCGTGTTTATTTGCACTAGTGGCCTATTTTGACGGCCAGTGTATGTAATATGCTGCTTTGTTCCCTATATTTGCACTGGTGGCGGACTTTGATGCCTAGTGGATGTAATATGTGTAATAGCTGTAATAGGCTAGCGTTAGTTGCTTGCTTATTTATTTCCTTATTGTCTTGTTTAGTTGTTTGCTTGTAGTCACTGCAGTTCTTTTTCCGTGTTTTTCTAGTGGCCACAATAACCTATTTTTGGTAACTAGGCCACAATAATCATCATGGCAACACATGGACTGTTGTACACATGGGCCTCCTGCGGGCCGTAGGATCCATGGACTTTCTACGGGCCGTATGATCCATGGGCCTTCTACGGGCCGTATGATCCGTGGGCCTTCTACGGGGCGTAGGATCCATGGGCCTTCTACAGGGCATATAATCATTTCGCTAAACATGGGCTGTACTATTCGTGGACCATAACGGGTCGTTAATAGGCCCTATTTGATAACGCTATGAAAACAGCCCAACGGGTTAACGGGCCACAAACGGGTTGAATGTAACCACAGGCTGAATTTGGCCCACAAACGGAACAGGCCAGTAACGGACCGTAATTAACCGAATTCTAGAAATGAGCCCAAGAATAAATGGGCCCTTAGAAGGCCGAAAGGTAACACGGGATGGAAACGGCCGATGGAATAATGGGTCGTTAATGGGTATAAAGCGATACACTGTTCATTATGGGCCACTTTCATCTCAGGCCTTTAATGGGCCCAGAGTTACAAAGGGCCTCATATGGGCCGAAAGACATCATGGGGCATACATGGGCCGGAAGTTACAATGGCTGGAATCATATTGGACGGCTCAGATGAAGCTACTGGGCTTAAATCCAATAGGCCGTAACGGGCCGAGAGTTAGCGGGCCGTAAATGGGCTATATACGAACAGGTCGTTAATAGGCTTTCCATGGGCCGGGTGCCATGGGTCGACGTATCATAGGCGCCTCCTGTCCAATGAGTGGATGACATCTGTCCCAACGGTGAGCAAACACGTGTTTCCTCTGGCCAATGAGAATTTTACACGTGGAAAATCCCCATTGGTCCGGGCTATTAACGGGATATCGGATCCAAAACTGGACCCAATAGCTTAACGGCGACCTGTTATGGTGGATGCCACGTGTCGGTCACCCTTGACGAAAGCACTTCCATGACGCGGCATTTATCGTCATGGAAGTGGACACTTCCGTGATGATAATTTTGGTAATGTCATGGAACACTTCTATGACAACACAGGTATGACTATCTTGATTCTGTCATAAAATCGTCATGGATGTACATCACGGAAGTGTATTTTTTTTGTAGTGCGTCGATTCGGTTAGCCGTGGAATGTGAAAGTATGGTGGAAAAAGGAATAAATTCTATTTTCTGTTTAGGAACCGCCTATGATATATCTAGCATGTAAAGTATTGGGAACTACTCGATCGTTTTCGTTGACAGGAAAGGCATACCACCCAAAATGTTTTATCTCTATTTTTTCGCTTTGAGCTCTGGGACCTCTACAAATCCCTACTTCCCTCTGCGAAGGGCCTTTCTTTTACTTTATGCAATTTTTATTTTTATTTGAGTCTCCATCTTATCTTATAAAGCACCAACTAAGGGACGGTATGATCGTACTTGAGCATTTGATGTAGCTAATATGCGAGTGTGTATCATGAATGAATCAATGATTGAGCATAATGGGCTAGGGATAACTTTCTTTAGTGTTGATATTTAGAAAGACATGGTTGCTTGTTGATATGCTTGAGTATTGAAATCTTCATGTCAAAATTAGACTATTGCTTTGAATCATATAAAAGTCCCAATGTCCATGATACAAAGAAAAGAATATGTGATGAACATGTTAGGCAGTATTTGACATCAAAAATTCTGTTTTTACCATTTACCTACTCGAGGACGAGCAGGAATTAAGCTTGGGATGCTGATACGTCTCCAACGTATCTATAATTTTTTATTGTTCCATGTTGTATATTATCATTCTTGGATGTTTCACAATCCTTTTATAGCAACTTTATATCAGTTTTTGGGACTAACCTATTGACATAGCGCCCAGTGCCAGTTGCTGTTTTTGCTTGTTTTTTACTTCGCAGAAAATCAATACCAAACGGAGTCCAAACGCAGTGAAACTGTTTGGAGAATTTTACTGGGCCAGAAGACATAGGATGCGCCAAAGAAGTACTGGAGGGGTGCCCCGAGGGGGGCATAACCCACCTGAGCGCGCCTGGGGGCCCAGGCACGCCCTGGTGGGTTGTGCCAACCTCGGTGGCCTCCCGCACCGCCTCTTTTCTCTATAAATACCCCAATATTCTAAAACCCTAGGGGAGTCGACGAAACAGAATTCCAGCCGCCGCAAGTTCCAGAAACCATAGATCCAATCTAGACACCATCACGGAGGGGTTCATCATCCTCATTGGTTCCTCTCCGATGATGCGTGAGTAGTTCATTGTAGACCTATGGGTCCGTAGTTAGTAGCTAGATGGCTTCCTCTCTCTCTCTCTTTTGATTCTCAATACAATGGTCTCTTGGAGATCTATTTATTGTAACTCTTTTTGCGGTGTGTTTGTTGGGATCCGACGAACTTTGAGTTTATGATCAGATATATTTTATCCATGAAAGTTATTTGAGTTTTGATCTCTTATATGCATGATTACTCATAGCCTCATATTTCTCTTCGAATATTTGGGTTTAGTTAGACTGACTTGATCGATTTTTCTTGCCATGGGAAGAGGTCCTTTGTGATGGGTTCAATCTTACGTTGCTCAATCCCAGTGACAGAAGGGGAAATGACACGATGTATCATTGCTATCAAGCATAACAAGATGGGGTCTATTCCTACATGAATAGATCTTGTCTACATTATGTCATCGTTCTTATTGCATTGCTCCGTTTCTCCATGAACTTAATACACTAGATGCATGCTAGATAGCGGTCGATGTGTGGAGTAATAGTAGTAGATGCAGGCAGGAGTCGGTCTACTAATCTTGGACGTGATGCCTATATAATGAGCATTGCCTGGATATCGTCATAATTCTTGAAGTTCTATCAATTGCCCAACAGTAATTTGTTTACCCACCGTATGCTATATTTCTCGAGAGAAGCCACTAGTGAAATTACGGCCCCTGGGTCTCTTCTTTATCATATTTGCCTTCGAGATCTATTTTTATTTGCTTTTATTTTCAGATCTATTAATCCAAAAACCCAAAAATACCTTGTTGTATTTTTTGCTATTTATTTTATCTCGCGTTCCCGCGAGATCTATTTATCCAATCTACTACAAATTTATCTATCTTTTTACCCGGAAGGGATTGACAACCCCTCTTACACGTCGGGTTGCAAGTATTTGTCCTTTGTGTGTAGGTACCGTTTACATAGTATTGCGTGGTTCTCCTACTGGTTCGATAACCTTGGTCTCATCACTGAGGGAAATACCTACTGTAGATGTGCTACATCATCCCTTCCTCTTTGGGGAAATACCGACGTAGTTCAAGCCGCATCACACTTAGTTTTGAACAAAATGGGTTTCAATAGTCATGAGTACTACTATAGTTTGGTAGGTTGGGTCATGCATCGTACGTAGTTTTGAAACAACTAATACAACTACATAAACATGTAAATAAACAATATAAAAGGAGGGTCAAGTTACAAGTCGGCATCGAGCCGGTGAAGGGAGACGACATGGTGGTGATGGAGTTGGCGGCTCGATGGAGATGGCACCAACCCAAAGGCTGCTACACGCGGTGGGGGAGCCTCCTCTTCTTCCCTTGATCATGTTCCTTCTTCTATGAAGGTGGAGTTGGAGCAATAATTGATCTTGGATGAATGATGGATGGTGATGGATGGATGACGACGACGACTAGTGTTGGAGAGGTATTTACAAGAGCTCTCCCCAAGCCTCCTCTGTAGGTGTAGGTTCCCTCCTTTGATACAAGGGCTCAAGATGAGTCTAATCCTCTCCCAAACCCTTCCTTATTGGCCAAAGGCTCATGTGGGAACAATGGCGACGAAATTGGTGAAGAATCTCGTCTCGAGAGGCAACTTTCAGAGCTGCCTGGGCTAGGTTTGAGAGGCGGCACGAGCAGCAATGCTCCTACTAGACATCGTCTTTCTTTCGCTCTGTCCTCTTCCGATAAAACGGCTGTCATTTCTTCATACTAACTCGGAATTTGACGTTCTTGGGCTTGTTGGAATCGTATGAATGACGCCGATGCACCTATGGTATTAGATATTGATTTGGAGCACTTTAATCTTAAGTCAGGTCATACTACCACTTAGCAGATGCATCAGCTGGTACCACATCACCCTGCCAAGTAGTAGTGCTCATGACTATTCAAACCCATTTTGTTCACCAATTAATTGGTTGGGAAGGGAAAACCAAGTTGACGGAAACGACCCAAACCATTTCCTTCCATAGAGTGTCTCCAGACAACTAGGGATTCCCGCCTCCTACCTGTGTCACTGCCCATTTGCCTCATCTTCTGTGGCCTTAGGGACATGGAGGCGCAGTGGATCCTGGCCCTCATTGGCGAGATGGCTCTTGCTCATTTTCTAGGTGTTTTCTTGAGTTTTTTTAGGGTGTGCGTCCTACTCAAAAAGACGAGCTTGTGGCAGCTCCGTAAAGATGGAATAAGGTTCTCCCCGCAGAGGCCCCATCCCGACGGCGCGTCTCGCGTCATCGGAGGGTATATGGAGGTGTATCTCTAGTGGATCTCGCAGGACTATGTCGGTGTTTGCATTCGCGGATTCTATTTATGTTCGTTTGCATTCGCATATCTATTGGTTAGATCCTTCATCGGTGACGGTTGCCATTCTGGTGCGTTGACTAATAGAAGTTTTATATATTTTTAAAAAAATGGGTGAATGGTGTCACTGACAAAAAGAACACCTTTCATGTTGTTTTCCACTTTTGCTATGGATCAAAAGGCCCTTAGTGTTTAGCCTCTCTTTTGTTTTTGTGGGCCATAAATGATCACATTGTTAGTTCGACTTGATAGGCCACAATGTGTGTCTGTGTGTGTATCCATGTTTGTGTATGATTTCTAGAACTTTTGGACGGCGGATACACCCATATCATCGAGATCACTAGTTAAGGGGTACTCTTTGCCAGCGTCATTCGCACCTTCTCAGGCGCTGATAAATGGTGCACTGCATGCGCGCCACTTGTCACAACCTGTGAGTTTTTCCTTTTTTCATAGATTTGATTATTTAAAATGGTTTATCTCTTGAACCCTGCGTCCAAATCTCAAACCGTTTTCATTGTTGAATTTATCGCGTCGAGATCTTCGAGACTAGATCCCATGTTAACATGAACTTTTTTTCATGAAAAGAAAACAAAAAACCCGTAGCCGGAAACACCTTTTTCACTTTTTTCCCTTTCTAAGAGGCGCAGATGTGCTTCTCGCGGAAGCAAATTTGTGTCTCTCAAGGAAACAAGTTTGTGCCTCCACGAGAAGCAAATATCTGGCTCTCGTGGAAGCAAAAAAGAACGCGTTCTCCGTTTTTCGAGAGGCACACACAGAAGCAAATCTCTGCCTCTTGTGGCGCTTTTTTTTCCTTTTTCGAGAGGCTTGCGGAAACAAACTTGTGCCTCTCGTGGAAGCCAAAAAGCGCATCCTTTTTCATGCATTTTTTTTAAATCTTCAAAATCTAGGGAATACTGGGCAAAAGTCAAAAACCTGCAAAAAACAATCTAAATCACAAAAAACCCGTATAGGAAAATAAAAAAGTAAAATCCCGAGGAAGCGCACAACACGCGACCCGTGCGGCGTGCGGCGGCCGAGAGAATGCCCACCAAAAATGGCCGTTGCGGGGCTCCCGGAAAGGGAACCACCCCTTAATTAGTTGCTCTTCAATATCATGTGCACCGGCACACATATGCTCATAACCTCCTCGCACAAACTAGCAGTACAATTCTAAATTTCCGACCACATGGTTGGTAAAAAATGATCCCACACAATTCCTATAAATTCTGGAAGTCTTCTAGATTTATTCATGAGTTGCCTTGCATTATTCTCTAACTATCTCTTTAATTAATACTCCATCAATATAGCTTTTGTTGAGTGGCTGTTTTATGGAACTAATGATTATTGATTATTGGCGCTCTGAATAAACATTCTCGTGTTGTCTTTTCAGTCGGCAGCTATGCCTAACAGTGTCATCGGTACCAGTGAGTACATGGGATTACACCCCAACTACGCCTAGCTAGCTACTGATGTGGATTTCTCTAGCCGGTAGTTAGCAAACACATCGGCCGGTACCACATCACACTGGCAGGCCGTACTCAACGACTATTCAAACCCTTTTGTGAGCATCATTTTTTCCCAACAGAGAAGGAGATGTCATTGCCATCACCAATGAGCGGGGCTGGTCATGTACTCTCTCCGTTCCTAAATACGAGTCTTTCTAGAGATTTCAATAAAAGACTACATACGAAGCAAAATGAGTGAATCTATACTTTAAACTACGTCTATATTTATCCGTGTATGTCTATAATGAAATCTCTACAAAGACTAATATTTAAGACACCCGAAAAAAAAACTTATATTTGAGAATGGAGGGAGTACTAAGAAGTCATGGCTCTTTTTGGCGCGCATGTTGCTTTGCCGGTGGGCATGGGAGAGCAATGTGGTGCACCGAGTTGTCCCTGTCAAAGAGCTAGCGTCGGGTTATTGTAGTAGCGGTTAGCTAGCTCACTCGTGCCAAACCGGCGTTGGTGTCACGACCGGGGACCGGGGTGGCCGATCGATCTGGTGTTGACGTTGTCGGAAGGAACGGGAAGATCAGCGCTTGGTGTGCAGCAGAAGCGCCCCTGGGTGTGCCCTGTGGCGTACGAGTACGTTTTTGTGCGCGTGTTGCTGTTGATGCGTGTTTAGCCGCGTACTAGTATTGGGGTTGTGTGCCGCTCAAGACACGTTCGTAGGGAAGAAAGGCCTACATACTAGGTCAAAGCTGGCACTGACGGCGCACTCGTGATTTGATTTGCCATTCGTTAATTAGTCCATAAGTACCGTCTGATGAAAGCCGAGACTTTCCATTATGGATAATATCGCCATCATGGGTCATGCATGGCTGCGTGTGTTGGTGTTATAGTGTGGCTTGATGGGATTAGGGGTGGAACGGATCGGATGCGGACCAGATAATGCCCTTACCATTTTCATATTTTTAAAACAAATACGGATGCGAATATGAATGTTATCGCATACTAATACGGATCGGATGTTACTCGAATACGGATACATATGGATATTACTCGATTCGGAAGGAATATGAATAATAGCGACGTATTGCTTAAGAAAGTTAGTCGATACCCATGTGACATGAAATAATCTACATGCGATACACAATAAGTCAATTATAAATAGGTTTATGAATAAATACTACTGTACCCCAAAAAAAAAGAATAAATACTACTGTAAGGGCATCTCCAACGACAACCCGCAAATTTCCTTCTGCACCCATCTGCGGACAAGATGAGATCAGTTCGCGGAGGACGCCATCCAACCGTAGCCTCATACATTTTCACAACAACTCGAACCAAGCGGACGAAATTTGTGCAAACACGGCCGAATTTCATATAAACATGATGGATTTTATATAAAAATGCCAGATTTTCATATAAACATGATGGATTTCAGTAGATTTACGACAACTAGCTAGTCCGGCTCTGGAGGTATAATAAACCTAATCTAAATGGCCGCCCGCGGATCCTTCGTCATCCTCATGTCCGGCAGCCCGATCACCCAACCGATGGGAGCCCAGGGGGTATATGGTTCACCGCAAAGGACGGCTCGCTTCCCCACCGCTCATCGGAGTGGAACCCCCGGCTGATCCTTCAGCGGGAGGAGAAGGTGGCGCCTCCACTTCCATAGAGCCCATGTGGGATCGACGGAGGTCCTCGCAAGAGAAGAACCAGGCAAGACACCGGCTATGTACGCCGGCGTCGCCTCGGTGGTGGCCTTCATGGGACCGAAGCGGTGGCCTCCTGTGTTCTACTTCTCCTCGATGATGGAGGCGGACACGGAAGCGCTGGCCACCGACTCGTCGCTCTCCACGTACCCGGCTTCTGTCTCTGCCTGCATGGCGCGGTCGTAGGCACGAGAGGCGTGGTACGACGCGGCATCGTCGACGGCAGCGATGACGCTCATGTCGCCATGCTCCCCGCCGTGTCGGCTTGGAACAACTCACCACTCCTCATCGAGTGGGCCTGGAGTGGCGAGTTGCTGAATCACGCGCCGTCTTTGGGCGGCAACTTGCTGCACGGGAAGTGGAGTAGCGAGCTGCCTCGCTCATATGCAACCGGCTCGGCAGGCCACCCAATCGGCTTCTATACCGGAGAACTGCTCTTCGAAAGCCATCATAATAGTGGTGAAGGAGGAGATGGGGGAGCGACGGAGGGGTGCGGTTCTTGCTGTCCATGTGGCCTTGCTTAAATAGAGGGCAGATAGGAAGAGCTCGGCCGGTGTTGCGTTTAATGCCGGTCGGCTCATGAACAGACGCGTGGCCGGAGTAGATTTCTTGGCTTCCACGCGGGTTTAATGAAGGCTTATGAATGCGGCGAGGAGGCGTGTTCTGCCGAGCGTGCAGCGGGCGGCGCCCTCGGCCGGCACGCCGCTTCAATGGCGGAGGCAGTGAGAGGTCGCGTCCGCTCTGAGTCGCCTTCAATGCGGAGCGGCCCGCTCTACAGCAGCATGAATGCGGGCAGCTGTCGACAGGTGGGATGCGCGCGCGGGAGGGAGGAGGGTTTTTTGTGGGCCAGGGCGGTCAGAAGCGGGCTTGGCATCGGTCTGGACTCCCGCAAACCTCCCCTATTTTTTTCTCCGGTTTGCGGGAGAAATCGCATCCGGACCGATACATGTCGACGTTAGATGCTTCCGTGGTCTGAAGGGCGCGATCCAGACGGTTGCGGAAAGTTTGAGGATCGGCGTTGGAGATGCCCTAATGCATAATAATTTGATTTTTTGCGAGTAATAATTTGAAATTTCAATCACACAAAGAGTAAAATTTGACCGCTTATTTGGATTTTATGTTGGATAATTGGCACATTGGGTCTAGGATTTTGAAAATTACCTTCCATAATCTTATTCGGATATGGATATATCCACTTCCATATCCATATTTGATATTTGTGTCAAAATCTCATACCGTATATTTTTTTACTTTTTAAATAATTTTGGATACGATAATTTTCATTTCCCTTTTAGTTTGGTTTCGGATATGAATAGGCATTTTCTCGACTATGAATATCGGATATTTCGGATTATTCACTTCCAGTTTCCACCCCTAGATGGGATTGTGTCGGTTTGTCAGGATCCCCCATTGGTCCACATGATCGAGGTGGGTGGTCATATAATGGGAAAAGAACCCGAGAAATTAAGTGAGATCGTCGATGGAGCCACTCTCAAGAAATGATGAAAGACAGGTCGAGCCAACTTCAAAGCGAGAGGTTGATATCAGGAAAGTTAAAAGCTTCAAAGTCATGCTGCTCGTCTCATCCAGCCAGTCAGCCACAGGCAGTGCAACACATCGGCACGATACTTGAGCGACCAGATCACCCCAGCGCGGTGTCCCGTGGCCCGAGAACAAGAGAGAGAAAAGCGAGGCCAGCAGGAGCTCGTGGGCAAAAGCGTTTCTCCACCCCGAACCCAACCCAACCCGATCGATCAGGCACTGCCGGTTGAAAAGTGGCACCATGTATCGACCGACACGACTCCCTCGAGGCCTCGATCGACTGCCTACCTTGTTATTCGTCGAGCTCCATCACGCCGGGTCATGACCGAAGTAAAATCACATGCATGAACTAGTACCTGGCGCAACGGCGATCGGGGCCCCGGGGAGTGAGGCGACAGGGGGGTCCGGCCGTCGGCACAGTGCCCTGATAGTGATAGGCTGTGATAGATGGCTAGATCCGTTCCTCATGTTTGCCGTAGGCGACGTGCGCGATCCTGCATGCTGCATGCATGGACCAGGGGCCAGGGGTGGTACGTACGTACGTAGGTGTGGCATTTTGGAGCGGGAAGCCCCTCGAGCTAGCGCAACGTCCCGACGCCGTAAACCACGCAGTGCGTAAGCGCGGGACCTCCCGATCCGTTCCCCGTACGTACGTACTAGCAGTACGTTGCACGTAATATAGCCGCATCGTCCGGCATGCATGGTCCAAGCGCGCCGGCGATGCCCCCGCCGCATTTACACGGCGCCGTCGCCGCCGCTGGCGTACGTTATCTGCGCATGCAATGTGCTAGTTGCTGCTCAGATCCGCATGTACGTACGCAGCCTGCTGTGCGTCTGACATTCTTGCTGGCTCCATCGCGCGCGTGATGCCATCATGACTTCTTGTCCGCTCGTATGGCATCCGCGTCTGCTGCACCCGGCGTCTCGGCCTGCGGCGGCCGCTGCACCTCGCCGTCCCCGGTGCCGCAGTCTAGAGCTGCGGCCTGATGCACGCAGCATGCATGAGCGAGCGAGGCTCGGATCGCAACCAGTGGAGGACGTCCATCCGTCCGTCCGTTTTTGTCCGCGCGCAGCAGGACCAGACCACGACCACCACAAAGGTCATGGTTCGACGGCGTCGCCGGCAAACACGTGACGCGTGGTACCGACCGATCGATCGCACAGACACTTCGTCACAGAGGACCCGGTTTTGTAGTACATACTCGAGAGAGGCACCTGTCTGTGTGCTCTGCTTAGTTGTTTCTTTTACGTTCTTGCACAAAGGGCCGGTTTTTAGATGATCGGTACAGCCTAAGGATGACAACGGGCGAGCAATATCATATCCATATCCGTATAGTCAATGAATACAAAATTCTATCCATACCCGTATCCACGGGTATGAAACCTTATCCGTATCTATACCCGACGATTACCCATACCCATTGGTATCCAACGGGTAGATCAAATAGTACACAAGTTATTTGCAATTTTACATTCATCTACAGAACATTTGACAAAAAATATTGATCTCAACTCAATAACATATAGATGAGTACATGTCAATTATCTCAATTCAAACTAAAAATTGGTGGCAACTTTAACATGAGTTCACATGACACAACTTTAACATAGGAACACTTGTTAATCACGGGTAAGGTTCACATGTCAGTATAAACGGGTAGGGTATGTGTATATTCATGGGTAAAAGACTATACCCGTGCCCTACCCATGACTTAACGGGTAGGGTATGGGAACTATCCGTGGGTATAAAATTATGTCCATACTCTGCTCATGCGGGCACGATATCCGCAGGTACCCGTACCATGGATAAAATTGCCATACTTAGATACATGTTTTGCATGCTTGGTAACATGTTAACTGGGAGCGCCTATCCGCCGTAGGCACCTATCGGTGTATGATTTTTTTGAAGCACTAGATCTTCATCCAACAGCCACCAATTGACTGCGCATTGTTCTTCTTCTTCCTCCCTTACGCTGCCAACGGACCCCACGTCCCGTGGCCAGCGGCGTTACTACGCTCGGCTCGCCTCGCCGCCCCGCACACCCTGAACCACCATCCAACGTCATGCTGCCACCGCCCCCATCCATCCCTCTAACCCCATCCCCCCATTCTACAGCGTCGGGAACGACCCCGCACCCCAACATGAAAAGTCAAACCTCAGACTCGTTGTGGCGTCGCCGGCTCCCGCTCATGCACAACTTGCGTCACCGTAGAGAGTCCGCGGCCTCCCCGCGCTCGGGTCAAGCTGAAAATCGACAGACGTTTCAAAATTTGTCAGGCGCATGATGCTTAGCAAAGGGAAGCAAAGGCATGTCAATTAGAACGTTACGGATTAAATGACAGCAACAGAATAAAACCCTGTCTGTTGCTTCAAGTTACTTACAACTGAAGCTCTAGCTCCACCAAAGCAGAATGCAAGTGCCCAACTGGCCAGCCTTCCCGTGTGGACCCGTGCAACAACGACGATCGATCTGTCGACCTGTGCAGCTCGGAGAAGAGGATCCGAGGCCTGGACGGCTAAGGCCAACTCCAACACACGGCCCGTCCGGTTCGGGTGTGTCCATTTTGGCACACGCTATGGTTCAACCTGCGACTCCATTCATATTTTTTTTCCGTTTGACGTCCGGCCTGCCTCATTTTCGGCGCAAAATTGCGTTTAGTTTGCGTCCAGACAAACGGTAAACAAACGCCCACATGCCTGCTCCGCGCCTGCCTCGGGCCCGCGTGGCAGCCGCCCACCTACCTCCCACTGCCCGCATTTATGGCACATGCGCGGGCGGCCCCGCCTGTTTGCCTCCCAGCCACAGGGGACAGCATCCTTTTTATGTGGAAGTCGTCGACCCGTCAGTCCACACTTCCAGTCCCGACGACGTGTGCCTCCTCGAAGCTCGACGCACCCAAACCATAGCTCCGGCCGCCTCATCTCCTCCACCTCACCGTCGGCGGAATAGGTTGGCATTGCATCCCCGGCCGCAAGGGGAAGCACAACCAGGAGGCCGGGTCGCCCTCTGGCCGTCGCATCATCTCCTCCTCCACCCCCACCTCTAGCGTTCCACATCTCGCAGCAGGCGTCCACTCCCCGCATGCGGTCGTACGTCAAGGCGGGGATATGCAAGCGTTATTGGGAGACAGGCACGCCATTGTCGTGTCCCCAATAACTGGCATCTCTTCGCGGAGCGGGTGCCCATTTCATCGATCTCGGCGAGCGACCGCGCCCGCCGCGAGGAGATCGACCGCCGCCACGTCCGTCTGCCACCGGACCTCGTCAACGGCCGCATGTATGCCCTAGATTCACCTCTATGGGATACCTGGTTCCGAGATGAGCACGACCTGCAGTGGCAGTCGTATTTTGCCGGAAGTCCACAGAGCCCGCCACGGCGCACTCTGTCCACCGCGCGCGCTCCCATCCCGCCCCAGCCGCGCGGGCGTAGGCTGGTTCGCGGCCTGACGCCCATGCCTTCGCCATCGCCGTCCCCGCCACCACCCGCTCCGATGACCGCTGAGGAGGAGGAGCTCATGAGGGTGGTGATGGAGGACTCCGTCTGCACCCATGACGAGCACCAATGGCAGGACATCAAGGAGATGATGGCCGTCTCCGCGGCCGGCGATGTCGCCATCCTGGAGCTCGACGTCGTCGTCAAGGAGGAAGCCATGGAGGACGTGCACGAGGAGGAGCCGGTAGCATGGAACCCGGCCTTGGTTGGCCAATCCTGGCCATGGACGGATACGATGCCGTGCACGCCGGAGCCCGGGTGGGTGGACGCCGACCCGTGGTCACCATCACCACCATGGCCAGAGGTTGTGCAGGCGCCACGGCAGCCACCATAGCAGGCACCAACCGCTTGATGCCACCAAGCCGAGGGCAGGCATCGACCAGCTGCTTCACGAGCCCGAAGTAGCTGCTGGGTATGGCTTCGGCAGGCCATAGACGGATTATCAAATCTTTCATGGCCAATTCGGCCACCCTATGCAGTTTGGTCAGCTCTTTCAGCTGGTCGCTAAAGGGCACCGGATGCTCTGGCGCAAGGTATTGCGACCAGAACAGCTTCTCCGTTGAGCTCCCCTCTTTGGCTCGAAAGAACTCCGCAGTGTCAGCAACACTACGCGGCAAATCCGCAAACGCTCCTGGAGAACTCCAAATCCGGGTCAGTAAGAGGTACCTTTTCTTTACATATTTGCTCTGCATAATAAAGGCCTTACCTGCCACGATTTTCCTGGCCTCTTGGATTTCCTGGGGGGCGCCCTGGGCTTCAACCCGGGCCTCTTGTGCGCTTTGGCGGGCCTTAGCAAGTTCGGACTCTTGGTCCGCAATCTTGCGCTCCAAGGACTCGCACTTCTTTACGGCGTCCTGGAGCTCCTGCTGGACCTCCTCGACCCTCGCCTCGTGTTTCTCGCGGGCGGCTTGTTCCTTTGCCGCTCTCTTCCGGGCCTCAGCCAGCGCGTTCTTGAGGGTCTCCACCTCGGTCGCAGCTCCTACGAAATATCATGATAACATGATCACCACAAATAATTCATATCTTTCTAGATCTGAATGGGCCATTGCATACCTCGCTTGTCCTCTAGCTGTTTTTTCACACGGCTGAGCTCTTCCTCGGCCCGCTCAAGACCCTGCTTCAGTGTGGATACTTCGGCAGAATAGGAGGTCGCAGCTAGCATCGACGCTTGTTTATTCACATAGACATGTATGGTTAGTCTCCTGCGAATAGCATTTGATCCTCTATCCAGCTTTTGTTTTCGAACACCGGACAGAGTCTCAGGGGCTACTGTCTATACTATGACATTCTTTTTGCATAATTACGTCACATACCTCAAAGCCTGTTAGAAGGCTGGTGCAGGCTTCGGTCAATCCGCTCTTAGTGGACTGAACCCTCTCAACCACCGTACCCATGAGGGTACGGTGTTCCTCAACAATGGAAGCACTTTGCAGCGCTTCCAGTAGAGTATCCGGTGCCTCTGGATGGACAGAGGTCACCGGCGGAATAGGCACACCTCCTTCTTTCGAAGGAGGCTGCTTGCCTGATTCCGGAGCCGTATGGGCCTCCGGAATAGTATTCGGCTGGGGGCCGAATTGGATATGGCCCCCATCGCCAATCTCCAGGAGGATTCGCTCCCCCATGTGTCCGGCGGCCGAGGTATCACACTCTGGCGTCACCCTGACGGCCTCCTGTACCTCTCCCTGGCCTGGGAAGATCCTTCGGGACAGCACCTCGGCGTCATCCGTGGCCTTCGGAGAGGAGGCCGCCGGAAGTGACCCGCTGTTCATCACATTTGGATCCAGCGAATTCCCCGAAGATGAGGATCGCTGGGGACGGGCGTGGGCCGGACTGCAGCGCATGATTCGACATATTAAAACCACGAAGTAAAGAAGTTGGATATATGTGTATAAGTGCCTTTGAGTACTTACGATTTGGCCAGGGGCTTCTCCCTGGGGCGCCACTCGGAGCTGCTATCAGTGTCCAACGCGGAGTTTTCCGCAAGGGAGACCCTCCCCTTCTTGGGCGCCTCTGCCTCCAGATCCGTGGAGGCCGCCCTTTTCTTCCTTCCCCCCTCGGGGAGGGGGGGGGGGAGTTTCTTTCCTCCTCCTCCTTGTCGTCTCCGGCAGTGGGGGAGGAGTGGGTTTCGGCGTCTTCGGACGTCACGTCCGAAGTGCCTTTACGGCGAAGGTCGCCCCTTCCCGCCTAGCCCTTCTTCTTGGCCTTCTTCTCCAGCGCCTGGTAGGGCACCGGAACCAGCATCTTTGTCAGAAGTGGGATAGCTGGATTTTCGTGCAGCGGAGCCGGACACTTGATCTGCTCCGCCTTCTTTGTCCAGCCCTGAAAAAACAAATGGGGAAGCTTAGACATCCTCCTTGAATATACAGGTGAAGGATACACCTTGAAATACGGAAAACTTACCGGACTGGCGGGATGGGTCAGGTTGTACCCACGGTCCTCGGTTGTCTTCGGCCACGTCTCATTGGCCTTAAAATGCACCTTCCAGATGCCTTCGTGCGTAGCGCCGAAGAACTGCTGCAAGGTCTGGTGCTTGGCCGGATCGAACTCCCATAAATGGCAAGTCCGGCTTTGACAAGGAAGGATCCGGCGAAAAAGCATCACCTGGATCACGCTGACGAGCTTGATGTTCTTGTCCACCATGCTCTTGATGCGCGTCTGCAGTGCTGTCAGCTCATCCGACGAAGCCCAGTCCAGGCCCTTCTCTAGCCAGGAGGTGAGCCGCATCGGGGGCCCGGACTTAAATTCAGGAGCCGCGGCCCAGGTGGTCTCACGGGGCTCCGTAATGTAGAACCATTGTTGTTGCCACCCTTTGACGGTCTCCACGAAGGTACCTTTGGGCCATGAGACGTTGGAGAGCTTGCTCACCATAGCGCCTCCGCACTCGGCGTGTTGACCACCCACCGCCTTTGGCTTCACGTTGAAGATCTTTAGCCATAATCCGAAGTGGGGTGGGATGCGGAGGAAGGCCTCGCACACGACAATGAATGCCGAGATGTTGAGGAAAGAATTTGGGGCTAGATCGTGGAAATCTAGCCCATAGTAGAACATCAGTCCGCGGACGAAGGGGTGGAGAGGAAACCCTAACCCGCGGACGAAGTGGGGAATGAACACCACCCTCTCGTGGGGCTCCGGAGTGGGGACGATCTGCCCCTTGGCCGGAAGCCGGTGGGCGATTTCCTGGGCCAAGTACCCCGCCTCCCGGAGCTTCGTGATGGCCTTCTCCATGAAGGAGGAGGCCATCCACTTGCCCTACGCTCCAGATCCGGACATGGTCAGAGTGCTTTTTTGAGGCGGAAAGGATGGAAGCTTGGGCGCTGGAGCTCGATAATGGGTGGGCAGAGAGAAAGAAGGCGTGGGTGAAAGGGTGAATCCTTATCTCTTTATAAAGGCAGCAAATATCAAGCGCCTCCCCATTCGCCTTAAAACTCACCTATTCCCCAAGGGCCGTGCAGACGGCGCGGTTGGATTACCCACGCCCGTATTGATGAGAATCCCGCAATAAGGGGACACGATCTCTGCTTCGACAAGACGTGCTAATGAAAACCACATCTTGAAACGTGGAGCGGGAGGCTAAAAAACAGTTCGAAATAATGACCGGTCAGGGACGTAACGTCTCGCTACAAAAGTTGTCAGTAGATGGGACTCATGAAATACCATACTCTCTGCGGTTGTGTGTGGTACTTGTTTTGCAGAACCGGACACGTTTTCTGTGTTCGAAGGCTGCTTTGGAGTATTCGGAGGAGGAACCCGCCTTGCAATGCCGAAGACAAATCTGCGCGTCGGACACATCGTCATTGAAGCCTGGTTCAGGGGCTACTGAGGGAGTCCTGGATTAAGGGGTCCTCGAGCGTCCGGGCTATGTAACGTGGGCCGGACTGATGGGCTATGAAGATACAAGACAGAAGACTTCTTCCCGTGTCCGGATGGGACTCTCCTTTGCGTGGAAGGCAAGCTTGGCATTCGGATATGAAGATTCCTTCCTCTGTAAACCGACTTTGTACAACCCTAGGCCCCTCCGGTGTCTATATAAACCGGAGGGTTTAGTCCGTAGAGGCAATCACAATCATACAGGCTAGACATCTAAGGTTTAGCCATTACGATCTCGTGGTGGATCAACTCTTGTAATCCTCATATTCATCAAGATCAATCAAGCAGGAAGTAGGGTATTACCTCCATCAAGAGGGCCCGAACCTGGGTAAACATCGTGTCCCCCGTCTCCTGTTACCATCGACCTTAGACGCACAGTTCAGGACCCCCTACCCGAGATCCGCCGGTTTTGACACCGACAGCAGGGGCCGCCAGCCCGCCTCTGGTATCCACCGTCGTACGTCGACCTCACTGGCGACGAAGAGGAGGAGGATGGCGGCAACTGAAAATGACGGTGGCCGCAGCCGCGACGGGCTTATCAACTTTTATTATGTCTTTGGGATGACCTCCTTGTGAATGTTTCCTGCATCAACACCACGGTGTTCTCCCTTTCCGCCATGGTCAGTGTGCGAGGGACCGACATGCTCTTCAAGATCACCTCCGTCTACGGTCCCTCGGACTCCTCTTGCAAAGATGCCTTCTTTTCCGAGCTACTGGCAGAGAAACCACCGACCGGCGTGGCCTGGCTTGCCACGGGCGATTTCAACCTAATCTACCGGGCGCGAGATAAAAATAAGAGAAATGACAACCGTGGCAGGATCAACCGTTTCATGGCAACGCTCCACAGTTGTGAGCTCAAAGAGATCCACCTTCAAAACCGGAGATTCACTTGGAGCAAAGAGAGGGCAAATCCAACCTTATGCAAGCTTGACTCTTTTTTCTGCAACGCCGAGTGGGACACAACTTTCAACACTCGTGTCCTTAATGCGCTTTCCTCCTCTCTCTTCGACCATTGTTCGCTTCTTCTTGCTGAGGAAAAGGGACCAAGAAGGCCTCAAGTGTTTAAATTTGAGAACTTCTGGGCATCCATGCCCGGGTTCAACGAGGTGGTTCAAAAGGCATGGAACGAGAGGGTCGACCACACTGAGCCATACCTCATTCTTTACCACAAGCTCAAGAAGACGGCTCTCCGCCTCTCTGAATGGAGTAGAGGTCTTTTCGCCAAGGCTAAAATTCACCACCAGGCCATGCTCTTGGTGATATTTCGCCTCGACATCGCCCAAGAGGATAGGCTCCTCTCCACCGAGGAAATTGAGCTCTGGGCCAGGCTCAAGAGAAGGGTCATCGCCTTGGCGGCGCTCGAAAGATCGTGCAAGAAGCAATGTGCGAGAATTTCCAACCTTAGAGATGGGGATGCCAATACAAAATTCTTCCATCGCCGAGTCAATGCAAGGCGGAGAAAAAAGCATATCCATAGAATAAAAAATGAGCATGGTTGGGTCACCGAGCACGACACCAAAGAAAAGATAATCCATGACCATTTTTCCAATGTCATGAAGAGAGGCCCCCGATGCCACAAAGATTTCAATTGGGATGAGCTAAATTTGGAGCCTCTTGACTTGCATGACCTTGGCTCCCCAATGGCCGAGAGTGAGGTCCTGGATGCGATCAACGACATGCCAAGTGACAAGGCGCCGGGGCCGGATGGGTTCATGGGTCTCTTCTTTAAGAGGTGTTGGGACATCATTAAGCCTGATCTCATGAGGGTGATCACACATTTTGACTGCCTACACACCTCCAACCTCCAGTGGC
The DNA here is from genome assembly GCF_018294505.1 of Triticum aestivum. Lineage (NCBI taxonomy): Eukaryota > Viridiplantae > Streptophyta > Magnoliopsida > Poales > Poaceae > Triticum > Triticum aestivum. Next base: position 408,028,419 of record NC_057811.1, on the reverse strand, counting down.
TCAACTCCGCAAATGTGGTGCTCTTGCCCAAGAAGAAAGGGGCTGAGGAGATCGCCGACTATAGACCCATCAGCCTCATCCACGCGATCGCAAAGATTATTGCGAAGGTGCTATCCATGAGACTAGGCCCACACATGAAAAATCTCGTCTCTAATGCCCAAAGCGCTTTCATCAAAACAAGAAGCATTCACGGCAATTTCTTGTATGTCCGCAACCTTGCCCGGCGCCTACACAAGAGGAAGACCCCATCCCTCCTCTTCAAGCTCGACATCCGCAAGGCCTTTGACTCCGTGAAGTGGGAGTAGTTGCTTGACCTCCTCCAGCAGCGAGGATTTCCAAGTAAATTCAAGGATTGGATCGCGGCCCTCCTTAGCTCTTCATCCTCGAGGACAATCCTTAATGGTATTGTCGGCTGTCCAATAAAGCATGGGAAGGGGCTTCGGCACGGAGACCCTATTTCCCCATTTCTCTTTGTCATCGTCATCGACCCGCTCCAAAAAATCCTTGATGTGGCAACAAAGAAGGGGCTCCTCCGTAAAATCTAGGGAAGGGGGGCATGATGAGGACTTCTCTCTACGCGGACGACGTGGCCGTCTTTCTGGCACCAATCAAGTAGGATGTTGACAACTTTGCTAGCATTTTGAGGGGATTTGGGGTTGTTACGGGTCTTTGCACCAATTTCCAAAAGAGCTCGGTGGTGCCCATTCATTGCAACCACCTCGATTTGGATTCCCTAACTCAAAGCTTGCCGGCTGCGCGGGCGTCTTTTACTTTGCGATACTTGGGTCTCCCCCTCTCCGTGTGGAAGCTGAAATTGGTGGACTTCCAATTCCTCGTGGACAAAGTGGCAAGCAAGTTGCCAACGTATGATAGCCGAAACATCACCACCATCGGGCGAACGACCCTCGTCAAGTCCGTGATCACTTCCCAAGTGGTCTACTCCGCCACCCCGTTGGTCATACCGCCAACCATCCTCCACAACATCAACAATCTTGAACGAGCCTTCCTATGGTCCGGCTCGGAAAACACATCGGGGGCCAAATGCAAGGTGAACTGGGAGAAAGTTTGCCGGCCTCTTTCGTACGGAGGGCTGGGGTCCTGAACACCTCCAAGTTTACGAGGGTTCTCCGGTTACGATGGCCGTGGTACGGATGGAAAGAGCCCAACAAGATGTGGGTGGGGATGGGAAACCCATGTGATGCGGAGAACCTCAATTTTTTCTATGCCTCAACCGCCATCACCGTTGGTAACGGCGCGAGGACACCCTTTTGGGACTCTCCTTGGCTTCTTGCGCGTTCGCCAAAAGACATTGTCCCACTCATTTTCGAAGCCTCCAAGAGAAAAAGTTGGCAGGTCAGGAGGCCCTCAAGCACAACGCGTGGATCCTAAAGATCAAAACCCCCACCAATGTAACCGCCGAGCACATCACGCAGTTTTTCACTCTTTGGATGCTTCTTAACGAGGTCCACCTTGACGAGCTCACCGAGGATGAAATCATTTGGAAGCATACGAGCAATGGGCAGTACTCGGCGACTTCCGCATACAGGGCACAATTCCTAGGGATGGTCCTGTCGCCCATGGACGGGATGGTTTGGAAGGTTTGGGCGCCTCCAAAAGTTAATTTGTTTGCTTGGCTAGCTCTTCAAGATAGAATCTGGACGACGGATAGATTGGCAAAGCGAGGATGGCCAAATTGTGATGTTTGCCCTCTCTGCAAGAGAGTGCAAGAGTGTGGGCCTCATCTCTTCTACAAGTGTCGCTACACCCGGCGCCTTTGGTCTCTGGTCATTGGGAAATTCCCCATGCTCGGGCTCGACACTTCCGCTTGGCTCTTGTTTGAAACGGTTGAAGATTGGTGGGCAAGCACTTGCGTCCAAGGAATGCCAGATCGTCAAGCGAAGGCCTCCATCACCATGCTAGTCTCTTGGACAGTTTGGAACGAGCGGAACGCAAGGGTTTTTAAGCATAAGAGTGCCCCGCCGCCAATCTTGCTTTCGTCCATCTCCATCGAGGCAAACCTTTGGGTCATCGCCGGAGCTAAGAAATTAGGGTCTTTTATCACGCGCGAGTAATCCGCATGTCGTGTATTTCAGTGGCTTGTAACAAACTCTATTCTCTTTTATTTAATGGATGAGGCAAATTTTTTGCCTCCGTTTAAAAAAAATCAGGTTTAGTTAAGAAATGTTTTGGACTGGACTTTTGTGGATGTTAATGTTTATATTGTTGCTTTAAAATTATTTGCAATGTCTATTTGGATTTGTTTTGCCGATCCAAATGAATAAAATCCGAATAAAACGGACGCCCGTTTGAGTTCGACGGTTGGATTTGGGGATCGAGTCACATCATCAGTAGAAGAGGACCACCAAATCATCCCTCATCATCAGCAGAAGGGTACCACCAAATCATCCCTCGTATAGGCGTAGCCAGGTCCCTGATTAAAGTGAGACGTTATTATCTAAGCTTCCTGTGAAATCGGCGTACGCGCCATGTATAACTAGTGTGGTCGCTGCTCTCAATCTTTCAGCTGCACGTTACCGTTGTTGGCCCGTGTTTGGCTCACACCCTGCGTGGTGATCGATACTTCTCGGCACCAACTTCTCAACTTGTCATTTTCTACTCCCAAAAGTTGCGATAAGCGTTGCCGAGAATGAGCAAGTCGCTGGGCTCTTTGTCTACAAACAACAGTGTACCACATATATATTTGAATTTCGCTTGCTCTTAGATTGCGTAATACATAATGGAATGATGACGAAACCAGTTGTTTGGCAAACAACTTTTCCTCTTGATTAGATTGCTTGCTCTTAGATTGCGTGGTCCCGTAGGATTACCCACTCCCTAGCTAGCTAGCCACATGCGCCAAAAGTGTAAGCCAGTAGGACAGTTGGCATCACAAATTAGTCATTAGTGACAGAACACACCACGAATCAGCCCTTAGTGACAGCACAAACCACATTCTTCCAGCTCCCTAATCCAGTATCATCATAGGTGGGCCCAAGCAACGTGATAACCTAAACAAAAGAGAGATGGGCAGTTGGACACATCACGCACGATGGGCTTGGGTTTTGTCGGAAAAGTAAAACACAAGTGTACCTGTAGAACGAATAGGGAGGGGATCGGTGGAATTGATTAAGGACTAGAGAGGGATTGGTGAAATTGATTGTCTATTGTTTGAGTCTGGTGGACATATATATAGGAGTATGTCATCATCTTGGAGTATACGGTGACGTTTCGTGGACGATGGCATTCTCATGTCAAGGGAGGTGGTGCGGTGCATACCACATATAAGTCGACGCGTGTGGATAGTGAAATGGACCGCGTGCTGCGGCACTACGACCCGAAGGGGTGACGTAGTGGCTGCACGTGGATCGGTGCAACCGCAGAGGCGGCCTTGGGGCGGCAGCGTGGACGGCGCGCAGCGGTGCTACGACCCGAAGGGGCGACAAAGCGGCAACGCATGAGTCAGTGCAACCTCAGGGATGGCCTCGGGGCGGCGACGCGGACCACGCGTCGCGGCGCTACGGCCCGAAGAGACGATGCAACGACAATGTGTAGGTCGGTGTAGCAGCGGGGAGAACCACCGGATGGCGGCGCTATGGCGCGATGGGGCAACACAGTGGCGCCCCGTTGCTCGATCGGTGGAGGGCGCACTGCACTCAGGGACAATCTTCACGGGACCTGCAGAGGTGCACGCAAGTGACTGGCCAGGTCGGTCGCGCGGTGTGGATGTGGCGCAACACGGGCAGGCGGGTGATCAATCCGATCGCTCGCGAGGTTGGGGACGTTGTTCGGTGATGAAGTGGCCGAGCCACCGAGGCTACGCACGAATAGTTGGCGCGTGCACGCGGCCCACGCCCGAGCGGGGTGCAAGGTGCGCAGCCGGTCAAACGCATCACATGGGTGACGGTGCCAAGGGCCGGCGGAGTGATGCAGCCGAGCGGGATGGAGGTGTGGTTAGTGCAGGATCCTAATAGGATGAAGGTGACGACGGGCGGCGCAGAACGACGAGCGGCGCAGAATGACGGGCGGACGGATGCGCGGATGACGGCCGTCCGGCAGCCGCGTCAAGTGAGGCCGCCTAGTCGATGAAGTGGCCGGGTAGTCATGCTGTTGTAGGAGCAGAGATGCGCGAGGGTCGTCGGGCGGCCGCGTGCGGCGGCGCAAAACGATCTTAAATCGAAAAACTAAAAAGAAACGCCGATTAAGATGACCGGCGCGCGAGAAAAAACCCGGATCCAAGGATCGGGAAAAAGACACTCTAGGGCAGTTGATCAACAGGACCGGCGGACGAATCCTAGGTACGGGCGACGCGCCCTCCGGTGGCGTTCACGGAGATCAACTGCCCTGGGGTGGCACGGTGTGGAAGCGGCGGCTGGGGTTGTGGATCAGCGGTTATGTTGATACCATGTAGAAGGAATAGAAAGAGATTGATGGAATTGGTTGTTTATTGCTTGAGTCTCGTGGACATATATATAAAAATACATGATCATCTTAAAATATAAGACAAGTTAGAACAAATTCTAATCTATCGTATGCTTCCTAAATAATCATGATACTCAACACTACCAATAGCCTGAATGTTAGATGCAGGCGGGGGAGGGTATTGCATGGCTCGACATTAGCAGGCATGAGGAAGTGCTCTTGTGAAGCTTTTTTTTTTTTTTTTGAATGTTGCTCTTGTGAAGCTTTGCTTGGATGGATCCGTGATATGTGCATGTCTCCCGACTGGGGCAAAGCTACCCACGACCACTGCACCCATCGATCAAAAGGCACCGGCCAGCCAGCGTAGACAACTCCATCAACATACGGTGGGTGCAGCAAAGGAACCCCCACTTTCTCCAGCCACCAGCTAGCAGCGGCAGCTCAAGATCATGTGATTGAACCACCGTCCACGAGAACAGAGACCAGCAATGACCAGCGCTGTAGCAAGCACGAGAGAATCCACCGGCCGGTCAGTGAGCGTTATATCATCATCACCAGCAAGATATCACCGCAATAATTTGATTCCGGTGGCAGGAGTACGCACGCACGCGCGCACGGCCGGCCTTGCCAGGGCCGCGTGTACAGCTCGGGGCATCTCCACGCCTGCGATGCAAATGTCGGCGGTCAAGAGTCAAGGCCTGTCAGCGACGGCAACCGCCCACATGTACTACTCCTGACAGGCCTTTAACTTCCACCCAGATCGGTCAGACGGGCAGACAGGCAGTCATCGGCTCATTGCACCCGGACCGAGTGGTTAATCAATTGCTAATAGTTCGCCGGCCGGCTGGCGGTGCAGGATTCCAGGCTTGTTCTTGGCGCAAAAAGGCTCTCCCTCCCTCGCTGTGCGCATCGACGGTCGAGGACAGGGCATCCGTGCATGCATGCATGCATGCGCGCGCGGGGCTCCACCGCTCCGGACCACCGGCTAGCTGCTGCTCAGCTAGCAGCAGTAGCGACACTTTTGGAAAAAGATGGCGCTCCATCCATGTGTGTGCTAGCAGTTGTCTATGACCGCCAGAGCTCGCGTCGCCGTCGCCAGGGAATCCTATGCCGCGGCGTGGTGGCGTGGTGCTGGTGGATTGGGATGGTCCACCTCTTACGTGCTACGTGCTCCGCTGAGCTTGGCCTGGGCCGTGCGTGCGCCGGGAAGACGTTGGGCGTGGTAGACGCTGGACGGCGACAGGCACCGGCAACGGCGGCCGATCGTTCTTCTCCTTGGGCATGAAGCAAGAGCAAGCGCGTATGTATGCTCCATGTTATGCCACGGCCCAACCCAGAAAGGAGGCCCAAGGCCTGTCGCCGCTCACGCCTGCTGGACCGGGCCTGGAGGGCAGGAGGAACCCAGTGCGGCGTCACGGCAGCGAGAGATAAAGAGCAGCAGGGGGAGACGGGAAGGGTTGTCGATTAGCAGAAGCAATTCCCCACTTTCCTCTTCCTCCTGTAACCCTAGCTACTTCCTCTGGAATTCGAGATTGTAAGCAGAGACTTAACAATTGGTATCAAAGGTCGTTCGATCCATCGCGGTGACGCGCGATCCATCAGTCCGTAGTGCGGTAAGCGGAGGATTCGTCCACCGCTGTAATTCCAATCGCTCGGCAGGAACCGCTGATCTGGTTGGACGATCGGGAGTCGGAGCTGGCGCCGAAGAAGCGTGGCCCGTCGGCGGTAGAGCAACAGATCTCGGCGGCGATGGGGTCGGTGGGGCAACAGAACACGGAGACCAACGCCAAGCTCGCCGACATCGCCGAGCAGCTGAAGGGCATGGCGGCGTGGATGAAATCCATGGATTCCACGACCAAGAGCCTCTCCGAGTCCGCGGCGCTTCTCCAGCTCCATGCCGAGGATGCGACAGCCCGACTGGAGGCGCTCGAGGCACCTCCGGCGCGGCCCCAAGGTCCGGCCGCGGCGAGCCTGACACCACCGTCCGTGCACACGCAAGGCGAGGACCGCCCAAATGGGCACGGCGGGCATCACCAACCACGGGGTCAGTTCTGGGAGATCCTCGATTCCCTGATATGCCTCCGGGCAACGGTATGCCCCTATTTACACCTTCACATCATTCCCTTCGTCCGCACATGGGCAGCACGCCCAAAATGGACTTTCCCAAGTTCGATGGGGAAGATCACCAGGTGTGGTTGGACAATTGTGAACTGTATTTCGAGATATATGGGGTTTCTGAGCACATGAAAGTTAAATTTGCTTCTCTCAATTGTGTTGGGAATGCGGCGCTGTGGCTCAAGATGGCCCAGAAACGCCGGCAATTTGTGCACTGGCACGAATTGCACACTGCAGTACAAGAGAAATGGGGGAGGAATAGGCACAAGTTTCACATGCGTCAATTGTTGTTGCTTAGTCAGTGAGGGTCTGTAGATGATTACACCACCAAATTCGAAAATCTCCGCCACCAAATTCTGTTAGCAAATCCTCATTCTAGTGAAGTTTTCTTTGTTGAAAGATATGTAGCGGGTCTACGTTCTGAAATTCGTACTGCTGTTATTTTGCATCAACTTGAGGACGTGGATGTTGGGTAACGTAGCAGAAATTCAAAAAAATTCTACGCATCACCAAGATCAATCTATGGAGTTTACTAGCAACGAGAGGGAAGGAGTGCATCTACATACCCTTGTAGATCGTGAGCGGAAGCGTTCAAGAGAACGGGGTTGATGGAGTCGTACTCGTCGTGATCCAAATCACCGATGATTCTAGCGCCGAACGGACGGCACCTCCGCGTTCAACACACATACGGAGCAGCGACGTCTCCTCCTTCTTGATCCAGCAAGGGGGGAGGAGAGGTTGATGGAGATCCAGCAGCACGACGGCGTGGTGGTGGAAGTAGCGGGATTCCAACAGGGCTTCGCCAAGCGCTGCGGGAGGAGGGAGATGTGTCACGGGAGGGAGAGGGAGGCGCCAGGGCTTAGGTATTGCTGCCCTCCCTCCCCCCACTATATATAGGGCCAAGGGAGAGGGGGGCGCAGCCTTGGCCCTTCCTCCAAGGAAGGGTGCGGCCAGGGAGGAGTCCTTCCTTCCCCAAGGCACCTCGGAGGTGCCTTCCCCCTTTAGGACTCTCCCTTTTCCTTATCTCTTGGCGCATGGGCCTCTTGGGGCTGGTGCCCTTGGCCCATATAGGCCAAGGCGCACCCCCTACAGCCCATGTGCCCCCCCGGGGCTGGTGGACCCCTTGGTGGACCCCCGGACCCCTTTCGGCACTCCCGGTACAATACCGATAAAGTGCGAAACTTTTCCGGCGACCAAAATAAGACTTCCCATATATAAATCTTTACCTCCGGACCATTCCGGAACTCCTCGTGACGTCCGGGATCTCATCCGGGACTCCGAACAACTTTCGGGTTACCGCATACTAATATCTCTATAACCCTAGCGTCACCTAACCTTAAGTGTGTAGACCCTACGGGTTCGGGAGACATGCAGACATGACCGAGATGACTCTCCGGTCAATAACCAACAGCGGGATCTGGATACCCATGTTGGCTCCCACATGCTCCTCGATGATCTCATCGAATGAACCACGATGTCGAGGATTCAATCAATCCCGTATACAATTCCCTTTGTCTAGCGGTATGTACTTGCCCGAGATTCGATCGTCGGTATCCCGATACCTTGTTCAATCTCGTTACCGGCAAGTCTCTTTACTCGTTCCGTAACACATCATCCCGTGATCAACTCCTTGGTCACATTGTGCACATTATGATGATGTCCTACCGAGTGGGCCCAGAGATACCTCTCCGTTTACACGGAGTGACAAATCCCAGTCTCGATTCGTGCCAACCCAACAGACACTTTCGGAGATACCTGTAGTGCACCTTTATAGCCACCCAGTTACGTTGTGACGTTTGGTACACCCAAAGCATTCCTACGGTATCCGGGAGTTGCACAATCTCATGGTCTAAGGAAATGATACTTGACATTAGAAAAGCTCTTAGCAAACGAACTACACGATCTTGTGCTAGGCTTAGGATTGGGTCTTGTCCATCACATCATTCTCCTAATGATGTGATCCCGTTATCAACGACATCCAATGTCCATGGTCAGGAAACCGTAACCATCTATTGATCAACGAGCTAGTCAACTAGAGGCTTACTAGGGACATGGTGTTGTCTATGTATCCACACATGTATCTGAGTTTCCTATCAATACAATTCTAGCATGGATAATAAACGATTATCATGAACAAGGAAATATAATAATAACCAATTTATTATTGCCTCTAGGGCATATTTCCAACAGTCTCCCACTTGCACTAGAGTCAATAATCTAGTCCACATCACCATGTGATTAACACTCACAGGTCACATCACCATGTGACCAACATCCAAAGAGTTTACTAGAGTCAACAATCTAGTTCACATCTCTATGTGATTAACACTCAATGAGTTCTGGTTTGATCATGTTATGCTTGTGAGAGAGGTTATTTAGTCAACGGGTCTGAACCTTTCAGATCCGTGTGTGCTTTACGAATATCTATGTCATCTTGTGGATGCTACCACGCGCTACTTGGAGCCATTTCAAATAATTGCTCTACTATACGAATCCGGTTTACTACTCAGAGTCATCCGGATTAGTGTCAAAGTTCGCATCGACGTAACCCTTTACGACGAACTCCTTTTCACCTCCATAATCGAGAAAATTCCTTAGTCCACTAGATACTAAGGATAAGTTCGACCGCTGTCATGTGATCCATTCCCGGATCACTATTGTACCCCTTGACCAACTCATGGCAAGGCACACTTCATGTGCGGTACACAGCATAGCATACTGTAGAGCCTACGTCTGAAGCATAGGGGACGACCTTTCGTCCTTTCTCTCTCTTCTGCTGTGGTCAGGTCTTGAGTCTTACTCAATACTCACACCTTGTAACACAGCCAAGAACTCCTTCTTTGCTGATCTATTTTGAACTCTTTCAAAATCATGTCAAGGTGTGCGTTCTTTGAAAGTATCATCAGGCGTCTTGATCTATCTCTATAGATCTCGATGCCCAATATGTAAGCAGCTTTATCCAGGTCTTCCTTTGAAAAACTCCTTTCAAACAACCCTTTATGCTTTCCAGAAATTTTACATCATTTTGGATCAACAATATGTCATTCACATATACTTATCAGAAATGTTGTAGCGCTCCCACTCACTTTATTGTAAATACAAGTTTCTAACAAACTTTGTATAAACCCAAAAACTTTGATCACTCCATCAAAGTGTATATTCTGACTCCGAGATGCTTGCTCTAATCCATGGAAGGATCGCTGGAGCTAGCATACCTTTTAGCATCCTTAGGATCGACAAAACCTTTCTGATTGTATCACATACAACCTTTCCTTACAAAAACTGGTAAGGAAACTTGTTTTGACATCCATCTGCCAGATTTCATAAATGCAGCTAATGCTAACATGATTCCGACGGACTTAAGCATCGCTACGGATGAGAAAATCTCATCGTAGTCAACTCCTTGAACTTGTGAAAATACTCTTTGCCACAAGTCGAGCTTCATAGACGGTAACCTTACCGTCCACGTTCGTCTTCTTCTTGAAGATCCATTTATCTCGGATTTCATGGCTTCTAACCATTTGTCGGAATATGGGCCCACCATCGCTTCTCCATAGCTCGTAGGTTCATTGTTGTCTAGCAACATGACTTCCAAGACAGGATCACGTACTACTCTGAAGTATTACGCATCCTCGTCGTCCTACGAGGTTTGGTAGTGACTTGATCCGAAGTTTCATGATCACTATCATAAGCTCCCACTTCAATTGGTGTAGGTGCCACGGGAACAACTTCCTGTGCCCTGCTACACACTAGTTGAAGTGACGGTTCAATAACCTTATCAAGTCTCCACCATCCTCCCACTCAATTCTTTCGAGAGAAACTTTTCCTCGAGAAAGGACTCGTTTCTAGAAGCAATTACTTTTGCTTCCAGATCTGAAATAGGAGGTATACCCAACTGTTTTGGGTATTCTATGAAGATGCATTTATCCGCTTTGGGTTCGAGCTTATCAGCCTGAAACTTTTTCACATAAGCATCGCAGCCCCAAACTTTTAAGAAACGACAACTTAGGTTTCTCTAAACGGTGTCGTCTCAACAGAATTGCGTGGTGCCCCTTTTAAAGTGAATGCGGTTATCTCTAATGCCTAACCCATAAACGATAGTGGTAATTCGATAAGAGACATCATGGTATGCACCAGATCCAATAGGGTGCAGTTATGATGTTCGGACACACCATCACACTATGGTGTTCCAGGCGGTATTAATTGTGAAACACTTTCCACAATGCCTTAATTGTGTGCCAAACTCGTAACTCAGATACTCATCTCTATGATCATATCACACACATTTTATCCTCTTGTCACGACGATCTTCAACTTCACTCTGAAATTACTTGAACCTTTCAATAATTCAGACTTGTGTTTCATCAAGTAAATACACTCAGCATCTACTCAAACCATCTGTGAAGTAAGAACATAACGATATCCACTGCATGCCTTAGCACTCATTGGACTGCATACATCAAAATGTATTACTTCCAATAAGTTGCTCTCTTGTTCCATCTTACTGAAAACGAGGCCTTTCAGTCATCTTGCCCATGTGGTATGATTTGCATGTCTCAAGTGATTCAAAATCAAGTGAGTCCAAACGATCCATCTGCATGGAGTTTCTTCATGCATATATACCAATAGACATGGTTCGCATGTCTCGATCTTTTCAAAAACGACTGAGTCCAAAGATCCATCTACATGGAGCTTCTTCATGCGTTCTATACTAATATGACTCAAATGGCAGTGCCACAAGTATGTGGAACTATCATTACTATCTTATATCTTTTGGCATGAACATGTGTATCACTACGATCGAGATTCATTTTAGGTGCAAGACCATTGAAGGTATTATTCAAATAAACAGAGTAACCATTATTCTCCTTAAATGAATAACCGTATTGCGATAAACATAATCCAATCATGCTCAACGCAAACACCAAATCTCGATGGTAGAGGGAGCATGCGATGCTTGATCACATCAACCTTGGAAACACTTCCAACGCATATCGTCATCTCACCTTTAGCTAGTCTCTGTTTATTCCGCAGCTTTTATTTCGAGTTACTAACACTTAGCAACCGAACCGGTATCTAATACCCTGGTGCTGCTAGGAGTACTAGTAAAGTACACATTCATATAATGTATATCCAATATACTTCTATCGACCTTGCCTGCCTTCTCATCTACCAAGTATCTAGGGTAGTACTGCTTCAGTGACCGTTCCTCTCATTACAGAAGCACTTAGTCTCGGGTTTGGGTTCAACCTTGGGATTCTTCACTAGAGCAGCAAATGACTTGCTGTTTCATGAAGTATCCCTTTTGCCCTTGCCCTTCTTAAACTAGTGGTTTTACTAACCATCAACAATTGATGCTCCTTCTTGATTTCTACTTTCGCGGTGTCAAACATCGCGAATAGCTCAAGGATCATCATAACTATCCTTGATATGTTATAGTTCATCATGAAGCTCTACTAGCTTGGTGGCAGTGACTATGGAGAACCATCACTATCTCATCTGGGAGATTAACTCCCACTCGATTCAAGCGATTGTGGTACTTAGACAATCTGAGCACATGCTCAACGATTGAGCTTTTCTCCCTTAGTTTGCAGGCTTAAGAAACTTGTCAGAGGTCTCATACCTCTTGACGTGGGCACTAGTCTGAAATCCCAATTTCAGTCTTCGGAACATCTCATATGTTCTGCGACGTTTCAAAAAACCGTCTTTGGTGCCACAATTCTAAACCGTTAGCATTACGCACTGAACTATCACGTAGTTATCAAAAGGTGTATGTCAGATGTTCCGCAACATCTACAGACGACGCTGAGGTTCAGCACACCGAGCGGTGCATTAAGGACATAAGCCTTCTGTGCAGCAATGAGGACAATCCTCAGTTTACGGACCTAGTCCGCATAATTGCTACTACCAACTTTCAACTAAATTTTCTCTAGGAACATATCTTAAACAGTAGAACTAAAGCGTATGACATAATTTGCAAAGACCTTTTGACTATGTTCATGATAATTGAGTTCATCTGATTAATGAACTCCCACTCAGATAGACATCCCTCTAGTCATCTAAGTGATACATGATCCAAGTCAAACTAGGCCGTGTCCGATCATCACGTGAGACGGACTAGTCATCATCGGTGAACATCTCCATGTTGATCGTATCTGCTATACGACTCATGTTCGACCTTTCGGTCTCTTGTGTTCCGAGGCCATGTCTGTACATGCTAGGCTCGTCAAGTCAACCTAAGTGTTTTTGCATGTGTTCCGAGGCCATGTCTGTACATGCTAGGCTCGTCAACACCCGTTGTATTCGAACGTTAGAATCTATCACACCCGATCATCACGTGGTGCTTCGAAACAACGAACCTTCGCAACGGTGCACAGTTAGGGGGAACACTTTCTTGAAATTATTATAAGGGATCATCTTACTTACTGCCGTCGTTCTAAGCAAATAAGATGCATAACATGATAAACATCACATGCAATCAAATAGTGACATGATATGGCCAATATCATTTTGCACCTTTGATCTCCATCTTCGGGGCACCATGATCATCTTTGTCACCGGCATGACACCATGATCTCCATCATCATGATCTCCATCATTGTGTCTTCATGAAGTTGTCACGCCAACGATTACTTCTACTTCTATGGCTAACGCGCTTAGCAATAAAGTAAAGTAATTTACATGGCGTTATTCAATGACACGCAGGTCATACAAAATAATAAAGACAACTCCTATGGCTCCTGCCGGTTGTCATACTCATCGACATGCAAGTCGTGATTCCTATTACAAGAACATGATCAATCTCATACATCACATATATCATTCATCACATCCTTTTTGGCCATATCACATCACATAGCATACCCTGCAAAAACAAGTTAGACGTCCTCTAATTGTTGTTGCATGTTTTACGTGGCTGCTATGGGTTTCTAGCAAGAACGTTTCTTACCTACGCAAAAGCCACAACGTGATATGCCAATTTGTATTTACCCTTCATAAGGACCCTTTTCATCGAATCCGATCCGACTAAAGTGGGAGAGACAGACACCCGCTAGCCACCTTATGCAACTAGTGCATGTCAGTCGGTGGAACCTGTCTCACGTAAGAGTACGTGTAAGGTCGGTCCGGGCCGCTTCATCCCACGATGCCGCCGAATCAAGATAAGACTAGTAACGGCAAGTAAATTGACAACATCGACGCACACAACTACTTTGTGTTCTACTCGTGCATAGAAACTACGCATAGACCTAGCTCATGATGCCACTGTTGGGTAACGTAGAAGAAATTCAAAAAAATTCTACGCATCACCAAGATCAATCTATGGAGTTTACTAGCAACGAGAGGGAAGGAGTGCATCTACATACCCTTGTAGATCGCGAGCGGAAGCGTTCAAGAGAACGGGGTTGATGGAGTCGTACTCGTCGTGATCCAAATCACCGATGATTCTAGCGCCGAACGGACGGCACCTCCGCGTTCAACACACATACGGAGCAGCGACGTCTCCTCCTTCTTGATCCAGCAAGGGGGGAGGAGAGGTTGATGGAGATCCAGCAGCACGACGGCGTGGTGGTGGAAGTAGCGGGATTCCAACAGGGCTTCGCCAAGCGCTGCGGGAGGAGGGAGATGTGTCACGGGAGGGAGAGGGAGGCGCCAGGGCTTAGGTATTGCCGCCCTCCCCCCCACTATATATAGGGCCAAGGGAGAGGGGGGGCGCAGCCTTGGCCCTTCCTCCAAGGAAGGGTGCGGCCAGGGAGGAGTCCTTCTTTCCCAAGGCACCTCGGAGGTGCCTTCCCCCTTTAGGACTCTCCCTTTTCCTTATCTCTTGGCGCATGGGCCTCTTGGGGCTGGTGCCCTTGGCCCATATAGGCCAAGGCGCACCCCCTACAGCCCATGCTCCCCCCCGGGGCTGGTGGACCCCCTTGGTGGACCCCCGGACCCCTTTCGGCACTCCCGGTACAATACCGATAAAGTGCGAAACTTTTCCGGCGACCAAAATAAGACTTCCCATATATAAATCTTTACCTCCGGACCATTCCGGAACTCCTCGTGACGTCCGGGATCTCATCCGGGACTCCGAACAACTTTCGGGTTACCGCATACTAATATCTCTATAACCCTAGCGTCACCTAACCTTAAGTGTGTAGAACCTACGGGTTCGGGAGACATGCAGAGATGACCGAGATGACTCTCCGGTCAATAACCAACAGCGGGATCTGGATACCCATGTTGGCTCCCACATGCTCCTCGATGATCTCATCGAATGAACCACGATGTCGGGGATTCAATCAATCCCGTATACAATTCCCTTTGTCTAGCGGTATTGTACTTGCCCGAGATTCGATCGTCGGTATCCCGATACCTTGTTCAATCTCGTTACCGGCAAGTCTCTTTACTCGTTCCGTAACACATCATCCCGTGTTTCACGACCGGTTTTTCAATAAAATAATTATTGAGAGACCAATCCCTTTTACGGACCAGCGAGGAAGAATTCCTTCTCACTGGTAGACAATATCTTGGTCACAGAAGAAAAATACCAGGAGTACTAAATATAATACAAGGTTGAGCAGAGATTGCCCAACAATTTATTACATTCATGCCGATAAAACAAGACGGCGGGTAGGGTGGCAAACTACTAACTCACGATGATAACGGTGGTGGAAATATCATCGCGAAGCGAGTGATATGATTCCAGAAGACTACAACTCTTCGAGCGTCGGAGTGAGGCTCGAGAAGACTTATAGCGGGTGGCGGAAGCATATACAATACAAGTGACCAATATCCGGGATCGCGCAGGACTGACTGGGACTCCTCTAGGCATCGGACGCGCTATCAAACTCTTCATCCAAGAGATCTCCTTGGTCAACATCTGGCCAAATCAACAAGCCAGGTGAGTACTATGAAAGTACTCGCAAGACAGTTCGGACATAAGGTATAACAAATGTAAACATGAAGCACATGAACAAGTTAACCGGGTGCCAAGCGAGGGTCTGAATGACGCCTCGAGCGGAAACTGCAGAATAGTAATACTGGTGCCAAACGAGTGTCTGAAAGACTCCTCGAGCGGAAAATGCGGAATAATAATACAGGTGCCAAACGAGTGTCTGAAAGACTCCTCGAGCGGAAAATGCGGAATAATACTACAGGTGCCAAACGAGTGTCTGAAAGACTCCTCGAGCGGAAAATGCGGAATAATAATGCGGGTGCCAAACGAGTGTCTGAAAGACTCCTCGAGCGGAAAATGCGGAATAATAATGCCACAGTCGGGCGTCGAGGCGACACCACATAAAGGGCTTGCAACAGAAAATAAAGACAGTGCATGCCACAGTCGGACGTCTGTGCGACATCACATAAAGGGCTTATATTTAAAGTAAGAAACAAGTACACGCCACAGTCGGACGTCTGCGCGACGTCACATAAAGGGCTTATATCACAGCTCAATAATACAATCGTTCGGGAACATAAATTATCACAAGCATGCGACAAATATAAAGTTAGTCCATCCACAGGAATAACAATAAAACTGGATTTACCACTTGAGCTTGTTCACCGGGGACAAGTTTTCACACGGATAGATATGGATATAATGTTTACACTACTTGATCATGGATACGATGATTTGGAAAGAATTGACTCTGCAGAGTTTGTACTTAACCACAGCCAACGGATTTCAGTAGTCACGGGGACTAGTTCCGTCTACGGTGTTTTGGAAGAAACACGTCTAACCAGTACACACCCAATTCAACCATCCGAAGCCAGGGATCACCCTCGGCAACATTCAAGAAAAACCTTGAGACGGGGAGGCTACAACCTCGCGTAGCATGGGATCAAATTTCTATACGCGCGCTCTAAGGGGGTGCCCCCCCTCTCGGTCCCAACCGGAAACACCCATGCCCCCTGACCGGATGACTGGCTTTAATCCTGGGCCAAGGTACCATCATCCCGGCCTCTCTGTTTGGTGTGTACACGGAAAGAGGTTACCAACTTACTAAACCGCATCCTGGCAATGAGACATGTGGTAGCACGGAAAGGGGAAAGAACGGTAACGTGGCTCCAACCACGTTAACGTCGGAGAAAGTCGGATGACGCAAGGCTGGTATGCTACAACAGTACCACCTTGCTGCCCTTCATGTCACCACATGATTAGGCCATCTCTCATCAGAGATCATCGCAACTTTGGAACATGCGGGAAAGGAACGATAACGTGGCTCCAACCACGTTAACGTCGGAGAAAGTCGGATGACGCAAGGCTGGTATGCTACAACAGTACCACCTTGCTGCCCTTCATGTCACCACATGATTAGGCCATCTCTCATCAGAGATCATCGCGACTTTGGAACAACCGGGTCGTTGCCTTACAAGCAACGAGGTATTTACCGACACTCATATGCCACGCACAAACTTTCACGCGAACATGCAAAACACCTGTCATATCAAATGTTCAAAACATGCTTGCCTGGTTCGGAGAAGTCGGAGTCTAGCTCGGCGAAGTTCGCGGCTCCTTCACCTCTTCCGGAACCTACGGCAATCACGAAACGGGTACTAACGTGAAAACCAACACTTGCACAGAAACTTTTCCAAATAATTTTCAAATAAATCCCATAAAAAACTAGACAAAATTTGAAGATTGTCAGAAAAAGAATCACTCAAAAATTCCTTTTTATTAAAAAGTTATAAAGGTTTCTGTCCAGGGACTTATCTGTAATGAAACAGAAAAGTTCCAGGGTTTTAACTGAGAAAACAGAAAACGCTTCGGTTGGGAATGCGCAAGCGCAAAGGAGAAAACGTATTTGCCCGAAGGCGCCAACAGAAAACGGTTCGAGGAGAATAGAATAGAGGCTGACAGGCGGGGTCCACCTGTCAGGTTTAAAAAGCTCGCCGGCGCCCGAAGACTGCGGTGGACGCCGGCGTCGAACCACGGCGAGTTAGGAGAAACGGAGGGTACCAAGAGCTTCAGCGTCTTCTTCCGCGTCGGTGGGTGGTGGACTCGTCCAACGGGGAGCACCACGTCGACGGCGACACTATCTCCGGCGGACGGCGGCTCGGGTGAGGATGGGGAACTCCGGTGGAGGGCTGCAAACTACGAATTGAGGCGCGGGTCAGAACGAGGGATGCAAGGTGAAGCTACTGGCAAGAGAATGGAGGCGGAGGAGCGCACACGGGGGCGAATCGGGCTGGATCCCGTGGCGGGTCGCGGCGGCCGGAGTCGAGGAAGGAGACCTCCTCGGGGCTCTACCAGTGGCTAGGCTTGCTCTAGGGGGAGTGCAGGGATGGTGGGTGCTCGAGTTGAAGCTCGGGGCCTCTATTTATAGGCAGATCGACGGGGTGGCCGTGAACGGAGAATCTCCGGCGAGCGATTACGGCGGAGCAATGGATTGGCAGGTGGTTTGAGCGGCCAGGTAGCGTCAGTGGAGGTTACCGGAGTCGTTTCACAGCTAAACGGAGATGGCCTTGGCGTAATGGCGTCGGTCCACGGTGAGGTGACCGCACGGGCTCAACGGCGGCAGAGAGCGCGCTCCGCGCCCTGCGGTTCACGACAAGAGCGGCAGCGCGTTCGGGGGAGTGGAAGGCCACGCGGCGAGCTCCGGTGGTTTGGGCGGCGCTGGGTGGCGTCGTCGGCGCCGTGTCTCCCGCTGGCGTCCGCAAAGCCGCCGCCGGCGTCGGTCACGGGGCGGCGTACCTTCTGCTGCTCGTCGTCGACGCCCGCAAGGCGCCAGGCGTTCGTGCGGTGCAGGAACAAGAGGGCGGGGACGAGGAGCAAGGCGACGCAGTGGTACTGGCGAGATCGACGTCCTTCTCTGAAGAAAACGACAGCAAGCCACTGACTGAATCTCTGAATTTTTCTGAACTTGATACAGACAATGCACTGCAGGTGTTCGACAGGAGGATTTTGGAATGAGATAAATTTTTCTGGAGCTGTAACTTGGTGAGGTGACCACTCAATGCACCCAGAGGCTGCCTGATTTTACTTGGAATTTTTGAAGAAGGTTTTGAATGAATTTCACCAAATTTGACAAATCTGGTCCAAACTTGCAGCAGGTGTAGTTTGAAAATTTTGAACTGAAGACCGGTGGATCTTCATGGATCTTGGTTGAGGGTTCAAAGGACTAGGGAGGAGAGTTGGTTTGGTGGCAAAAATCAAAACAGAAAATGGAGTTCCTTTGTAACTCTCCAAGTGCTAGAAGAGAAGGCAGAAATTTGTTTGAATAAGATTTAAATGGAAATAGATACATGGGAAGGTTCAACTTGATGGATTAGGTGTAAAACATGATCCAAAGGTGAGGGAAGGGTTAGGGGAGAGGATTTGCACTAGGGCCATGGCAAGAAGGAATTGTTGAAAGTGGCAAAGGATTTTCCAAAAGCCATAGTGCAAATTTCAAGGAGATTTTCAAAAGTCATTTCCCAAGTGAAAATATTTTGTCTTGAGTCCAAGAGAAAAGCAAGAACCTCCAAGACCAAAGACAGATCTTGGTTGAATCCAAATATAACTTTTGCCATAAAGAAAAATTATTTGAGAGTGAGAGTTCTCTTGAAGAAAAATTTAAATCACTCCCCTCAAGTCAAATAAAAATCTTTAAAAAAATCCAAATAAAAACTTGGGTGTCACACCGTGATCAACTCCTTGGTCACATTGTGCACATAATGATGATGTCCTACCGAGTGGGCCCAGAGATACCTCTCCGTTTACACGGAGTGACAAATCCGAGTCTCGATTCGTGCCAACCCAACAGACACTTTCGGAGATACCTGTAGTGCACCTTTATAGCCACCCAGTTACGTTGTGACGTTTGGTACACCCATAGCATTCCTACGGTATCCGGGAGTTGCACAATCTCATGGTCTAAGGAAATGATACTTGACATTAGAAAAGCTCTTAGCAAACGAACTACACGATCTTGTGCTAGGCTTAGGATTGGGTCTTGTCCATCACATCATTCTCCTAATGATGTGATCCCGTTATCAACGACATCCAATGTCCATGGTCAGTAAACCGTAACCATCTATTGATCAACGAGCTAGTCAACTAGAGGCTTACTAGGGACATGGTGTTGTCTATGTATCCACACATGTATCTGAGTTTCCTATCAATACAATTCTAGCATGGATAATAAACGATTATCATGAACAAGGAAATATAATAATAACCAATTTATTATTGCCTCTAGGGCATATTTCCAACAGTGGATACTGCTAGCTGTTTGGCCTTGTTACAGGAAGCAGAATTGGAGAGCGACAAGTCTGGTGGGAACTCGAAATACAGTCAGCGTTCAGGAAACAAGCAGTCCACTACAGAGAAGGGCAAGCAGCTAGATGATACCAGGAAAGTAGCAGAGAAACTGGAGGCCCTACGTACATATCGCAAGGCCAAGAGCTTGTGCTTCAAATGCGGCGAACCATGGGCGAGAGGCCACAAGTGCCCCGACAAAGTACCTCTGCATATCATGGAGGAGTTACTGGAGGTTTTGCAGTTGGACGCCCCCTGATCCTCAGTATATGTCAGATTCCAGCTCGGAAGAGGAAGTTATGTTGCTTGCCAATGCCCGCTCACCGACACCACCAGTCAAACGCCGGACGATGCGCTTACACGGCATGATCGGCAAGCGCGGCGTTCTCATTCTGATTGATTCAGGGGCGAATTGTTCGTTTGTGGATGCCCAACTGATAGAAGAGCTGCAATTGCCCACTCAACCTATGTCGCCGGCTTCTTATGTAGTTGCCGGTGGAGACACCTTGACAAGCTCGACGATGGTGCCTCAACTGTCATGGTGGACACAGGGTCACACTTTCTGCCAGGACATGAAAGTTCTTCCTCTGGGCTGCTATGATCTCATTGTTGGGGCTGATTGGCTCGAGAATCATAGCCCTATGTGGGTCCACTGGCACAAGAAATGGATGCGGTTCACACATGAAGGGCAACGGATTACACTCAAAGGGATTCGGTCCACACCAAGCAAATGCAATCCAGTCTCGGTGGGCAAGCTGAAAGGGTTGTTGCGTCGTGGTGCAATTCAACAGGCAGTGCAGATCAAGCACATTCATCAGGAGATGGACCTGGTAGCTATCCAGGTATCGAAGACAGACGAGCCCGTGCCCCCAGAGGTGCAGTCGCTGTTATAGGAGTTTGAGGACCGTTTCAGTGTGCCTTCCGCACTCCCCTCGCACCGAGCCGATGATCATACCATTCCATTGATTCCAGGAGCACAGCCGGTCAGTGCACGGCCGTATCGGTATACCCCCCCTGCAGAAGGATGAGATCGAGCGACAGATCAAAGAGATGCTTCGAGCACGGATTATCTGCCCCAGTACAAGCCCCTTTGCTGCTCCAGTCCTGCTTGTTCGCAAGAAAGATGGCTCATGGCGTTTCTGTGTCGACTATCGACAGCTGAACACGATCACAGTTAAGGACAAACATCCCATGCCTGTGGTGGATGAACTGCTCGATGAGATTGCAGGTGCCAAATGGTTCACCAAGTTAGACCCGCTCTCCGGTTACCACCAGATCAGGGTCGCAGACGAAGATGTGTTCAAAACAGCTTTTCGCACGCATCAAGGGTTGTATGAGTTCCTGGTAATGCCGTTTGGGCTGTCTCGCGCTCCTGGCTCATTTCAAGGGATGATTCATAAGGTTTTGGAACCCCTGATCCGGCATGGTGTGTTGGCATTCATGGATGACATATTGGTCCATACTGCCACCTTGGAGGAGCACGTCCGTCGTCTGCGCGAAGTGCTGCAGCTCCTTTGTGACAATGAGCTGGTTATCAAGCGATCCAAATGTGCATTTGCCCAAAACAAGATCGAGTACTTGGGACATGTCATCAGTGAGGAAGGAGTTGCCACTGACCCAGCAAAAGTTGAAGCAGTGCAATCCTGGCCTACCCCAGCGTCAGACCGTGCAGTTCGTGGAGTCCTAGGGCTTACGGGGTACTACAGGAAATTCATCCAACACTATGGGGTGATTAGTCGTCCGCTGACAGAATTACTGAAGAAAGGGACTATGTTTCAATGGACACCACAGGCAGAGACAGCCTTCCAGCTGCTAAAGGAAGCAATTATCGCAGCTCCTGTGTTAGCGGTGCCTGATTTTCATCAACCCTTCGTCCTGGAGACGGACGCATGCAAGGATGGCATTGGCGCGGTACTCATGCAACATGGTCACCCTGTCGCTTATTTGAGCAAAGGCCTCTGCCCAAAAAACCAGGCACTAAGCACATACGAAAAAGAATGTCTGGCTATTCTTATGGCTGTGGAGAAGTGGCGACCGTACCTGCAGCACCAACGCTTCACTATCCGCACGGACCAGCAAGCCCTCCTACACTTGTCCGACCAACGGCTGAACACTAGCATCCAGCACAAGGCCTTTGTGAAGCTAATGGGACTTGAGTACACCATCCAGTACAAACGAGGCATCGCTAATGCCGCCGCAGATGCTCTTTCGCGGCGTGACCATCACCAAGCCTTGCTCGCCATTTCTTCCGCAGTGCCGGCGTGGTTGGAAACATTGGTGACCGGCTACGAAGAAGACACCAGTTCCAAGCAGCTCTTGACTGAGCTCTCTGTTTCAGGGCACAACGACAATGGGTACTCTCTGGAGAAAGGTGTGCTGCGTTACAAAGGAAAGATCTGGGTGGGCCACAACCCATTGGCCCAACAACACATCATGCAGTCTCTCCACACAACTGCAAATGGAGGGCACTCGGGGGTGCTGGCAACCTATCAGCGAGTCAAGAAGCTGTTTGCTTGGCCCAAGATGAAGCGTGACATTACTGAGTTTGTGCAGAGCTGTGATATATGTCAACGAGCCAAACCGGAGCACTGCCGTCAACCAGGGCTTCTTCAACCTCATGAGATTCCACCTCACCCATGGCACACCATCAGTTGGGATTTTGTGGAAGGTCTACCAAAGTCCAATGGCTTCGAGGTGATCCTGGTTGTCATCGACAAGTTGACCAAATTTGCCCATTTTCTGCCGCTCAAGCATCCCTACACCGCTCGTCAGGTGGCCCTGGTATTCTTCGATCAGATCTACAGACTCCATGGCATGCCATCCCGGATCATTTCGGACAGAGATCCAGTCTTCACAAGCGCCTTCTGGCAAGAATTGTTTCGCTTGTCGGATACCATCCTCAATATGAGCTCAGCACGCCATCCCGAGACAGATGGACAAACAGAGAGGCTGAACCAGTGCTTAGAAGCCTTCCTTCGCTGCTCCATTCACGACACCCCAAACCAGTCCAAATGGTTAGCGTCAGCGGAGCATTGGTACAACACGTCCTATCATACAGCGGCTGGATGCACCCCGTTTGAGGCTCTGTATGGATACCAGCCTCGACCTTTTGGCATTTCCGCTCCAGCATCAACGACGGAACTCCAGGACTTGGTGGCCGATCGCGACGCGACTCGTGAACTGCTTCGCCAACACCTCACGCGGGCTCAAGCAAGGATGAAGCGGCAAGCGGTCAAGCATCACACAGAACGCTCCTTCCAAGTGGGTGATCAGGTTTTTCTCAAGGTCCAGCCCTACCTTCAAAACTCCTTGGCTGCCCGGCGCAATCAAAAGCTTGCCTTGAAGTTCTACGGGCCGTACCAAGTTCCGCAGCGTGTCGGCGCTGTCTCCTACAAGCTGGCTCTTCCTGCGAACTCCAGGATCCACGACGTGATCCACGTCTCTCAGCTCAAGAAGCAAGTCCCTTCCAAGTTCTCCGTCGAGCCAGACATGAGCACGGTGGCGCCGCGCAACCTGTCGCTGCTGCAGCCGGCGACGATCTTGCAAATGAAGCTCGCTCAGCGTGGTGGTTCAGTGAAGCCCCGGCTCAAGGTACGCTGGCGTGATCGCCCCGACACCCATGACTCCTGGGAAGACGCATTCGCTCTACAGCAGATTCTCCATTCGACGGCTTGGGGGCAAGCCGCTCCTCAAGGGATGGGGAATGTTATGCCACGGCCCAACCCAGGAAGGAGGCCCAAGGCCTGTCGCCGCTCACGCCTGCTGGACCGGGCCTGGAGGGTAGGAGGAACCCAGTGCGGCGTCACGGCAGCGAGAGATAAAGAGCGGCAGGGGGAGACGGGAAGGGTTGTCGATTGGCAGAAGCAATTCCCCACTTTCCTCTTCCTCCTGTAACCCTAGCTACTTCCTCTGGAATTCGAGATTGTAAGCGGAGATTGTAAGCACAGACTTAACACTCCATGTGTGCGCTTTGGGTCAGAGGTAGTACTACATGGCAAGTCACCGTCGCAGGCGCAGCCAGTGCGCGCGGCTATGGCATTGGCACCTACCGCAACCGTAAAGCGCACAATCAAGCCCGCTTGATTACACGCCACGCCCTGCGTTGCCGACGTACGGCTACGGCGATGTGCGCTCTCGTTCTTGTCATCTTGTGCATGCGGCCGTGGTCTCTTTCGGTATTTCTTGTCAGATGATCAGTCACTGGCAATTACACGCGAGCAATCGGTAAGACTTTTAAGCGTACGTGCCGCTACACACCAGAAATTCAATTTTTGACCAAAGTTCAAACAGAAGAGGCAACGTTGTTTTCCCCTGCCAGCGAGCGGGTCCATTCAGGGGAGCTTCTGCACTTACCCGAATATTTTTCGGGTGAGACCCCATTTGACGCTTTGCGCGTCAAAATGCTGGGCACACGCACACAGAGAGACAACGACTTGGCCGGCCCATTTGCGCCCCGCATTGATTTTCATGTACATCTGTTTTTCTGGCCGGTTATGTAAAAAAGATCATAAAAATACATTTTTTTTAGGAAAATTTTAAAAACTTAATAAGATTTTAAACAATCGAGCATTTTATTTTTAAAAAATCTTAAGAAGAATTTATAAATTTCTAGACTTAACTATAAAAATGTTCAATTTACAAAAAAACTTAAATTTTAAAAAGATTCACAAATGTAAGAAATATGTTCTCAACTTATAAAAGTATATAATATAAATAATATTCTCAAATTTTCTAAATTGTTCTCATTTTATAAAAATAATATAAAAAATGGGAAAAGTTCAAACATAAAAAGAGTAGGTAATATTGTCGGCCTTTCCGAGCGAGCGGGCCCATTGAGGGGAGCTTGTGTGTTTGGTCGAATTTTTATTACGGGGGTCTTATTTGACGCTCGTGCATTCAAAAGCTAGGCTGACGCGCAGAGAATCAACGACTGGGTTGGCCCATTAGCGCTCCGACAGATTTTTGTACGTACATCTGGTTTTATAAAAAAAATGTTCAGGAAATTTTAAAAATCGAAGATTTTTTAAATATAGTATTTTAAAATATATTCACAAAATTATTTGTTTTCCCTAATTAATTACAAAAAAGAAAAAACTCAAATTTTAAGACTATTCCTGAATCTAAAAAAATCGAATTTTGTTCTGGTTTTTTTAAATTTCTATAATATAAATAATATCCTCACATTTTGGAAATTGTTCTGAAAATTTTAGAAGTGTTTTTTAAGTAAGCATGTTTGAAAGAATTATGGATAATTTTAGAAAATGATAACATTTTTAGAATTTCAGGTTTATTAAAGACTACACACAGTAAAAGAGGGAACCATAAAAACAAAATTAAAGAAAAAACAAAAGAAAAGGATCAAAAACAACATAAAGGGAAAAAACATTGAAGGCAAACCTTCTAGACTCATCCTAAAGTCACGGAGGTTGAGCAAACAACCCTCCAAAATTGGGACAAACTATTGGAAATGCAATTTATCACAATCAGGAATGAAGGAGAAACATATTATGTTCATCTAAATAAAACATATTTGGTTTTATTTTCTGAGAAATTCACACGACATAGTTTGTCCAAGAGTTTTTCTTTAAATGGGCGCTTGCTTTCAAGACAAAAAGTTTTATATTTTGGTCGGCCTGGTCCTAAGAACTGGAAAGTCAACTGGGCTAGTTTGGGGCAGGGTCTTCCATTGTTTCCCTTGATCTAGAAAAACCTTCAGTGTTTTCCCTTTCTTGACCATCCCTACAAAAAGTGATCTGGTGTCAACAATAAATAGTAGGTTTCTCTAAAAAAAATTAAACAATAGGATAATGTCAAATGCTCATGTATCCTATATATTGAAATAGTTGATCTCCATCACCTCTATTATCTTAAGATGCACACATGTCACACATCAAAGGCTCGCCACAGTTTGCATGAGAAGAAGTTTCTCATTATTTTTTGATTCCCGTTATTTCAATTTTGTATCTATACGCACATACATCAAAAAAAGGTTTTCATTACACCACAACTGAATTGCAAAGCAGCGTGTGGGGTACCATCGAGTCAACCCGCGTGGGCCCCCTGAGCCTCCGATTTACCGCCTCTCGACCCCATTGCCTTTATATATCTCCGAAAACCTCCAGGAATTCATCATCCTAATTTTTCCGATGCCGTACACCGTTGTTTCTTCGTGATCCAATCTGGAGGCCATTTCGAGTACTCTAGCGGAGGGAGAAATCTTCATGGTGGCCATCTCCATCAACTTGAAGGCCACCATGATCACCCGTGGTAGTTTCCTTTGGACGATGTGTTCGTATTAGTTGCTAGTTAGTTTTCTCTCTCATGTTTCTCAATATAAAGATCACACGAGCTGCCCTACTTGATCGTGATCCATCTGATGTAATTCTTCATATGTGTTTATTGGGATATGATGAATTCTCAATTTATGATCAGATTTATTCATGAATTTTTTTGAGATCTATTTGGTTATTTTTAGAGTAATTCTTATCCATACACGCTCTCCGATCCATATTTATTTATCTAGCCAAGCTATGGTTTGATCTCCAAGAAGGAGTTGAGTATGATAGTTCAATCTTGTAAATAATCTACCATAGTGACAAAAAGTGAAAACGTCTTGCATTGTATTGTTGCCGTCAAGGATAAAAATATTTTATGTTACTGGTTGCCATTTGAATGCAGGGTGAAGAAAATATATCATCAACTTTTTTCACTACTTAATGCAATACTCTGTTTTACTTAATACCTTGAGATGCATGTTGGATAGCAGTCTTAGGGTGGAGTATTAGCTATAGATGCATTCAGATGACGGTCTATAGATATTGGGACGTCATGCTCATATACTATTTATATCGCGGATAGTCAACTCACAAATATTGTGATTTTAATTGATCTTCTTCCTGTAATCTTCCAATTGCAATTTAAGTTTTATTCTATTTTCTTGCCGCAATCAAATCTTCCGCACACTTATTCTTTTAATTCCTTTGTAACTAGCAAAGTTAGTGACATTGACAACCTCACTAGTTAAGTTGGGGACACAAGAATGTTTTGTTTTGTATGTGCAAATACTAACTACTAGTTGGAATCTCATAGCTCTCATGGATTCAATATACCATGAGGTCACTTGACGGAAACTGCTGCTTGCAGCAAGCCCTTACACTTGGGAGCCCAACACCTTTCTACTTCAGAGGAAGTGGAGTCCCCCATAACTATGCCAAGGATAATCAGATAGCTTTAGCCATTGGAGAACCAAAGAACAGGGGCGTAGCTGACACCACGTTAGTACAAAATGAGCAACTAGGATTCCCAGTCCAATTTCGTTTTCTCAGGTTATACCTAGTAAGAATTGAAATTCGGGAGAGCTGCCACATGAAAATCTTTATTTTCGATAGAATAGCAGCCTTCCAGATCAACTTATTATAGCAGCAAACCAAATCGCTCTTAAACCATCGGTATACAGACTAGTGGTAAAATTCCCTTTATTAATATGAGCCCATAACAATGTATTGGCTGAGGGGTTATGGGGAATGTTCTGCACAATGACAATAATTCTATCCCATTGCTCAAGTAAGTTATCAACCAATCTACAACGAAATGTGAGCTGAAAGTTCCCAACAACCAGCTCAACAATGGTACACACATGTTTCTGACATGTGTCAAAAAGTTTGAGGGAACTGGTCACAACAACACGCACATGCAACCCTTTTTCGGTGGCGAGCTATGTGTCGGCCAACTGATATTTAGGAAACATCGGTCGGGCCGCGAGCCCTCCGATCTATGATGGTCACCGTGCCTGTCGTGGGAACAATTCCGACAATAATAAGGGATAGGGTAAATGTAACGCCCCGAGACCGACGCTTCAGAAGACTTTCATATTTTTGTGATCACTGTGTGTTTCATTTGTGCTTGCTCTTTTATTTTTCATTGTATCATGTCATCATGCTATCATGTCATTTAATTTTTAAAACTCAACTAAGTAAATTGCATGGATCCTCGATCCATTTAAATCGAGGGAAATGCACATGGTGATTTCTCTTTACAACATATAAAAATCTCCCAATATTATTAGGGAGCTATATTAAAATATTCCATTAACTTTGGAATCACCATAACACACGTGCAAAATATATCCCAATGCCTTTGTTATCTTAATTCTTGGTCTCCAACCTTGCCATTTATTTTTTCATCATATTCCGGAGCTCCACCAAAAATCCGAACATTTTGGGACCTTCCCAACCCTCACTTCCTATTCAAATCATTTGAATTAAATTCAAATGCATTTGAATTTATATCTTTCAATCATGCCACTTCTATTTTTTCCTGGATCAAGCGCATTTTTATGA
Source organism: Triticum aestivum (assembly GCF_018294505.1). Lineage (NCBI taxonomy): Eukaryota > Viridiplantae > Streptophyta > Magnoliopsida > Poales > Poaceae > Triticum > Triticum aestivum. The sequence goes on along the minus strand of NC_057811.1, from coordinate 408,000,324 downwards.
GCCCGGGAAAATTTAACCGCATGCGCAAATTCTTTCTCTAACCCTCTCTTTCTTTTTCTTTTCTCTATTTCTTTTCTGCCAAAGAAAATAAGAGAGAGAGATGCAGCCAGCCCACCAGTCCGCAGCTCGGCCTAGCCCGCAGCGCCGGCCCACCTAGGCCCAGCCGCGCCCAGCTCTAACCCTAGTCTCTCTCCATCCCCATCTCCTCCCGCACCGCCGCCAGTGCCCGACCCCCTCTCCCTCTCCTCGCGCCCGATCCCCATCTCTCCCTCCTC